>NW_026585698.1:11610925-11627183 GCF_907164565.1 Psammomys obesus | reverse complement strand
ACACACACACACACACACACACACACACACACACACACACACACACGCATATTGTCCTCTGGCTCATGGTCACATGAACACACACACACACACACACACACACGCGCGCGCGCGCGCGCGCACACAATACCAAGGAGGTCTGGTGCACTACGTCGGTTCCACTTCTCTCCCATTCTCAGTCATACATACACTTGACAAACTGTTTCACCTGATGAAACACTTCAAAACTTTATAGTTTGTTCATAATATCAAGCAAAGAAAAAAATGTGATCAATAGATTTTAAAAGTGAGCAAGGAGTCAAACGGACTGCTTGCAATCAAAATTTTGAAGGGTCAGTGGGCCGTGAAATGATATTTGATTCCAGGAAGCAACCATAAGCCTGAGTAAATGGCTGAAAACAAAGCAAAAAACAAACAAAAAACAACAACAACAAAAGAAGTCAGAAGGATGTGGACACACAGAGGTTTTATGATAGAGGACAAATGCCCAGCACATGGCAGAGCAGGACTGTTTTCAGCTAATGTTAAGCGTGCATATCAGCATACACACAGTTGTTAGTACAGACTTGTTTCGTGGCTTGGCCTCCTCTTTGGGACATTTGCAGGAATTTGTCTTTGTTCTTCGGGTGATGCTCCACATTCTACAGAGACACCAATTCTCATTATTAACCGGTATTTTAAACTGCCTCATGGAGACATATTATGGTTTAGCAACTGGATATCTCAATAGTGGGTACAACATGCATGACTGTAAATATTACATTTTTCCCACGATTCACAAGAAAACTATGTGGAGCTCATGAAGTCTACATGGAATGGTAGACATAGACAGGAAGTGGGTTACTGTTCTGTGAACTCCGTGTCAAGCAAAGGATAAGAGGATTCACATAGATAAGTGAAGAAAGTAGCTTATGTGCTACGGTGAATTTAGGGTCTGGAGCACTGTATACACCTAAAGAGCAAATTAATGTACACTGTTGGCATATTTTTAGCTATTTCATTTGGGTTCTTATACCTCTACCTCTATTCCAACATTTATTCTGCCCTATTCCTTTCCAACCCCCAAACACTAGGTAGGACAGGTTAGAATGTTAAAGAAGAATGGGGACATAGACCTTGATAGACTGCTTCCTGCTGATTGGGGGACATGGAGTTCCTTGGGACAAATCCAGTCTTTGTCCTCAGAATATCCAGGAAACCAGCAACAGCGAATGCAGAAGTCGGGCAAACCAGCAGCAGCAGGGACTGCAGCAGCCGCCCCTTTGGATTTGCTCTCTGGGCTCTGGCATTTACCCCCTCTGAAAAGTTCCCAGAATTCCAAAGTAAATTCTCTGCAGCTGACAACACCCATTCCCCCCCCCCCCCACCCCCCCCCCCCCCCCCCCACTAGTGCAAGAGGCAAATCAATCATCTCCTATGAAGCAGCTTCTTATCCCACACCTAGGATTAAAACAAAAACATAATCACGTAACAAAACTGGGTTTTTAAAGAAACCAAAACTGTCACCACAGTACACAGAGGAATGGAAGCACCCATGAGTGCCTGAACTGTTCTCCTGCACTGCCACTGAGCTCTGTGGCGGCAAGTGGGATCCATTAGGACAGAATGGTGGTGCTAATTTCAAAGGTGCTCCCGGGGGCTCTGAAGTTCTCTGTTCTCATTCATGTTGGCCAGACATTAGCAGGGATGTTTCTGATATTTGGGGGGAAATACATTTATTTAAGTTCTAATTTTTACATGTATATTTTCAGGGTGTTTTTAAATGAATAATATTTAAGAAGAAATGTACATTTTCAGACTGGGGATGCAGTTCAGTGGTAGCATATCTGAAAATGATGTGCAAGGCCTTAAGGTCAATACCCACTATCAGTGCAAAACAAAGAGGGAGAAGAGTAGGGAGGAAGAGAAGCAGGAGACAGACCGGGAAGGAAGAAGACTCAGGTTTGGTGCTAGGACTCAGGCTGTGTGGCTCACCACCTCAGTTAGCTTCAGCTCCAGGGACTCTGGATGAACATCCACATATATGTGACACACACACTACACACATACATCAATGAAAATAAAAACATACCTTTAATAGGGAGTGTCTCTGACATGAACTCAGTGGCTGGCTCTTTGACCACCACCACCCCTTAGGGGGAGCAGCCTTGCCAAGCCACAAAGGAAGACAATGCAGCCAGTCCTGATGAGACCTGATAAGCTAGGGTCAGATGGAAAGGGGGTAGGTCCTCCCATATCAGTGGACTAGTGAAGGGACATGGGAGGAGATGAGGGAGGGAAGGTGGGATTGGGAAGGCATGAGGGAGGGGCCTACACCAGGGATACAAAGTGAATAAACTGTAATTAATATTAAAAAATAAAAATATACCCTTAAACCTTTTTCTGTATTTCAGAAACATATAGGTGTGGACCCACTGTTTATCCACTTCAGTAAATTCTACCTTTGCCTGGCACCTGCTAGTGAGGTGTAAGCCAGGCTTAGCGGAAGTTGCCACCTGCTTCTCAAGCCTCTTTCACTCATCTTCGGCCAAACATGCGAGGAGTTGCCAAGAGATCAGTTCGAGCTCATGAGACTCATTTGCCACCATAACCAAAGAAGATTCATTTACTCCCACATGGAATCTGCACTGCAAACATAGAAAATTAACTTTTACATCAAGAATAATGACCTTTGGAAACCGCATACATTTCAGGAGAACAAAGTGATACCCCATGAGACACAGGAAGAACAGGTGTGATAAATCGGAAATTGAGAACACACCACAGTCGTGTTGCCAAGCGCAGCAGACTCCTGCATGCCATTTTGATGGTCCTTCGTTGTGTCTTTAGTATCCTTTAAATGTGTTGTTTAGAGAGATGTCAAGTGTTTGGATTCTATGCCCCTGTTTTTTGTTTTCGGTTTTGTTTTTAACTTGGATGAATGTTTATGCCATCTCAGGATCTGTTCACCAGGCAGATTCAAAGAGCCTGACTCTGGGATTGGATCTAAGCAGGTATGCTTTACACTGCGGGTTTGGAGGCTCAGCAGTTCCTGCATTTGCATTTCCTAGCTTGACTGTTTTATCTCAGGGAGATTAGCCAAAGAACTAATGACCAGGAGCAATCTATGATTACTCTCATGTGTCTAAAATTGAAGTGTTTCATCAAGCAGGGGTTTTGGGATATAGTCTCAATGGAATGAGAGAGAAAAGAGTAGTTTACTGAGTGTCTCAGAGCAAAGGAATGTAACTTGGCTTCTTCCACACTGAAAATATGCACCTTCCAGTTTTGTATATCAAGCGGTGATGGAAACTCGGATTCTCTTTCGGTCTCATGCACTGAGGCTGAGGGAAGTAATGTTTAAAATAAGCAAATACTGCCAAGCAATGGTGATCATAACCTAAAACACAAACTAAGATGAGTACTTCCTGAATCTTATCCTTAAACCCCAACACTCTATTTTTCTGCATAGAGTGCTAAGTTAGGCATCTCTTTGTCAGTGATAAACTACTGGAGATTCTGAGAATGGAAGATGCTGAGGTTTATATGATTCTGAAGTAACATTCAACGTTTCATGCAGATATGGCTTGGGGACTCATCACAGACAGGCAAAGCAGGCCGAAGAGGAGTCAGAAACGGCTTTGACAAGAGGTATGCTGCTGACAGGTGCAGGAATTAACAAAGTCTGCTACCATTGCACCCAGGAAACATCAGCATCACCTCCCTTGTTCCAGGATGTGCTTACAATGTTTCTCAGGGTCTTATTTATACCCTGAGCTACTGATAAGGAGGTGGGCTCTGCCTCTCAAAGGAACGCACCCATCTGGTACAACAGAGGACACTTAGAGCAAATATCAGCGGCTGAACCGTGGCCTTGCTGAGTTCAGAAGCACAGCTGCTGCTTTCCCGAGGCAGCCTCCCTTGGTTTCTTGCCGTCCCGAAAAAGAGACAGACAAAAAGGCTGGTGTTCAGCCTCAGCACAACTACGTCACTTTGCTGTTACATGTAGAGACAGAGACCAGTGTTTTACACAAGTGACACTTGACTGTGCACTCAGCGTGTCACTAGAAGGAACTACGCAGGTAAATAGCTATTCAAAATCGTTCCTTGCTAAGAGCGCAGTGAGAAACACTGCCCAAATTGCTTCAATAACAACCGTAATATCCGTTAATAATAACCATAATATCTGATAGCAACAAATGCAAAGAAGGGATTGGCAAGAGTCAGTTGCTCACACATAGCTAATGAGAATGGAACATACTCCAGCCTCCGAGGCTACTTGGAAGGTTCTTTGTTTAAATTGACTCTTATTTTTGCTGTATGGGTGTTAGTGCTTTGCCTGCATGTAGACATGTGTGTATTTCATGTGTGTGTGTGCATGCAGATGTCAGAAGAGACTGCCAGATTATGTGAGGCAGCAGTTACAGACAGTTACAAGGCACTGTGTGGGTGCTGGGACTCTGACACAGGTCCTCTGGAAGAGCAACACGTGCTCTTAGACACTGAGCCATTTCTCCAGCCCCTGGTAGTTTCTTATATCACTGAACATGCACCTCTTATACAGCTTATAAGTCATGTGCGTAGAAAAACAAAAATTCACATTTCAGCCCATACCTTGGCATTCAATATTTGTAGCAGCTTATTTTAATCGTCTCAAACCGGAATCTACTTAGATACCCATCAGTGGAGTGAACAGCTGAACTAAGTGTGAGCTTTCTAAACACAGAACTCTCCTCAGTGATAAAGAAGAAAAACAGTCAGGTGGGGTGGTGCACACCTGTAATCCCAACACTCAGGGAGCCAGAGGCAGGCAGATCTCTGTGAGTTTGGGGCCAGTCAGCATAGTGAAAGGTTTTCGGATTAGAAAAAAAAAATTCTAAATACATATTGGATATTCCTTTGCCATGAATTATTATAAGGTGACCAAATATGAAGAGACAGTTAGTAGAGATAAACAAGCCATAGTCTCACTGGAGATTTCCAGAGACAGAAAACTCAGTGGGAAGACTTGAAAGGGATCCTTCATCCAATTTCACTTAGTTGTCATTTGTAGGATATTTCATATAAAACGTACATATCTTTGAAGTATGCTCATAATTTCACAGACCATATGTGGCACTGTAAGAAAGGAAATTGAATAAGATGATGAATGGCGCGTCCTCCAACCATACTGGCATCAAATCGCAGATCAATAAGCATATACCTACTAAATCCTAAATGTTTTAAATCTAACAAGAAGAAATTAGTCAAAGAGCAAATAAATAAACTGGAAAAACTTTCAAATAGGACAAAAATGAAAGCGCAATGCATCAAGTTTGTGAGAGCCTAGGAAAAGGACTTGATAAATACTGTGGAGAAATGATGGGGATTTTAGGAAGCTGCTAAGAATGTTGTCTGTGTACCTGCAGAATAATAAAGCTAGGTGAATAGTCCTCTCCTGTCACGAAAATCAAACTCAATAGCCATGAAAAATGGACATGTAAAGCCAGAAACTGCAGCTCTTAAAGGCAAAATGGAGAAATATATAGGGCATTGGAATAGGCAATGGATTGTTTGGATAGTGTGTCAAAGTCACAGGAACATCAATCAACTGACATAGAGAAGTGAGATTTATGAAATTAATAGTTTTTTGACACCCACCCCCCAACACTACTCAGATAGTCAAGAAGCTCAGACTAGACAGTGCAGGAAACTAGGGTAAAGTCAAATACTGCTGTTCCGCTAAAGGAACCTAAGAGTAAAATGACTCCTACTGACCTCCAGCTGTACTCATAGATCACGGCCTTGCTCAGCCATCATCAGAGAAGCTTCCTCCTGCAGCAGACAGGAACCAATATAGAGACCTGTGGGTAGATAATATGCAGAAAGTGAGAGACCTTGAAACACTCATTCCTAAATGTAAGGTATTCACCAAAGTCCTTGCAGAAACTCTTCCTCAGGGAACTCTTCCTCGGGAGAGGAGGCAGAAAGATTGTAAGAGTCGGAGGGGTTAAAGGACACGAAGGACATCAGGCCTTCTAGACAGCAGTATTGATGTACATATGAACGCACAGACTTGGGCAGCATTCACAGGATCCTGCACAGGTCTAAGCCAGATGGGCTCCTAGAGTGAAGAGGAGAAGTGGACACACGCCCCCATTCTTAACCCAGAAGCTATCTCCAATTGTTAGCCACTCACAGATGAAAAATTACTTTTCTTTAAGAGAGTCTCACTGGATACACAAATCCTTCTTAAGGCCAGGCCAAGGGCAGCAGGAGATGGCTAATAAGAAACAAACTCGATGGCATTTTGGAAAGTTCTTTGTCTCTTAACACTTTGTCAGAACCTTTTCGCCCTAGCCTTCCAGGACCCTTGTGTATATATTGTGATTTCTGATTTTGTTTCATAGAATTTCTCTGTGTGACAATGTGTGTGTGTGTGTGTAAGTCTATGTATGTTTTTCGTGACTTTTATTTGGCTTTTTCCTGTCTGTTTGCTCATTTTGTCCTCTTCCAGTGTGTTTGTTTTGTGTTATTATTATTTTTAGATTCCTGTTTTTAATCCAATGGTAGTGAAAAAAGAGATTGTGGATGTTGGTGAGTGGGGGAGTATGAGGGCGTTGTTGAGGGGGCTGTAAAGTGTGATCAGAGTATTATTGTGTGGAAAACATCTATTTCCATTAAAAAGGAGGGTCTCAGGCACAAAAGACCACAGATTGTCTTTCCCAGGAAATGTTCAAAACAGGTACATGCATAAGGACCTATCAGGGCTCTGTCAGGGATTCAGGGATAGAATGGGTGGAAAACAGTGATGAGGAAGGGATGCAGCCTTCTTTTAGGAGTGAAGAAATTGCAACAGACTGTGGCAATGGCTCCGTGGATATACCAATAAGATATTCACTTCAAATGGGTAAATTGTATATGTGAATTTTTATTTTGATGAAGTTGCTTCATAAAAAAAAATACAAAATGAAATGCTGATTCTTATCCTTTGAAACAACCCTGGCCTAATGATGCGCAGCCCTTCTGAAGTTTCCACTGCTTCTGAAAGATCGGGGACCACAATGCGAGCTGGCTGCTGTTTGAGAATAGAAAAGCCACCACTGCCCTCGCCCCCAGAAAAAGGATTTAGGGGACTTGTTCTCAGTTGCACAGAGTAAAGGTTCCTCTCCAGCAGCATGGGGCAGCCTGGTTTCTCCCTGACACCTCCCCGAACACCAGCTTCCTTCACTGCATGCTCACAGATTCATGAACAAGAGCCCTTTTGAACATACAATTGCTCTTGAATCCCATTTAATATGTGGATCAAGTGCCATTTAGCTTGAGCAGAACAGCTCAGTGTATTCTTCCTAGCTGAGATGCCGCAATTCACTGTTTTGGGATCTAGGGAAACAACCAACGCAATGAGAGAGAGAGAGAGAAAAAAACATCCACAGGCCATTTATCTTACACCTCAAAAGCAAAATATACAACCAAAGGCCCCTCAATAATCCAATTAAAACGATTCTTGATTTTTACATAGACATTTATCAAATAAAGAGTAAAATTAACCAACGAGTATATCAAAAGGTACTAATACATCGCTAACCACCGAGGAAATGTAATCCAGAATCACAAGATATCACTCAAAATTAGAACAACTCTTAAGATATAAAGCTAACAAGTTCTGGTAAGTATGACAAGATAACATGGTTCTTAGTGATTATTGACAGAACAAAAAAAATAGAGTAGCTGTAATAAAGGATAATATGAGGGTTGTTAAAATATTAAAAGTGGAGCTGCTACATGATGGAGAAATCTCAGTATATAGGCACAAAAAATGCAATCAATGTGTCAAAGAATGTCTGCACTTGCAATTTAGTTGACGTAGTATCCACAACTGTCAAGAAATCAAAACAGCCTAATTGTCCATCAATTATTAAATGTATCAAGAAAATGCAATTTTTGTACTTTTACATATAATGAAAAAATTCAGCCATGCAGAATAAGAAGTGAATATATTTGAATCAACACAGATGGAGCTGGGGGATAAAATGCAAAAATATGAATGTGTGAATGAAAACCATGTCTTTTCTCTCATATGTAGAAACTAAAAAAAACATCTGCCTTAATGTAGAATAAACATTAGTAGAACCTGTAAGTGTAAGAGAGTGATAAAACATCATGGATAGTAGATGCCATAGCACAGTTAAATAGAAGAAATAAATTCTGGCACCCTGCAGCACAGTGGGATGGCTACAGTTCACAGGGACCTATTTTATATTGCTGAAGATCCAGAGTAGATGCTGGAAGCCTCCACGACAGAGAAATAATTAGAACGGAGAATGCTAATTGCTCTGAATTGATGGCAACACACTCTATGTGTCTTAATTAGGGTTTCTACTGCTGGGATAAAACACCACGGCCAAAGCAACCTGGGGAGGAAAGGGTTTATTTCTGCTTACAGATCTCCACTCACACCCCATCACTGAAGTAAGTCAGAGAATGAACCCGAGTCAGGAACCTGCGGAACCACGGAAGAATGCTGCTTACAGGTGTGCTCTCCATGGCTTGCTCAGTTAGCTTTCTGCACCACAGGTGGTGCAGAACCAGTGAGCTGGGTCCTCCCACATCAATCATTTGCCAAGGCAGCATCCCCACAGCAGTGCCCGCAGGCCAGTCTTACAGAAGCAGGACTCAGTTAAGAACCCCTCTGCCCCAAAATGTCTAGGTCTGTGTCAACTTGGCGAAACCTAATCGGGACATTACGCGTGTTTTAAAATATGACTGTGTCCTCAGTAATATGTTGAATTGACTTATATCTACAAATAAAAGTAGAATAACTTAAAATGCATAAGAATGGTAGAATTCATGTATGACTTGGTGCACACAGGGGCACACACACACACACACACACACAAACACACACACACACACTCATAGCCTAGCATTAGCAGCAACATAGAGCTCTCTAAGTGATAAAAAGCAGTGTGCTGAAATAGTATTTCATCTAGCTCTGATGTAGAATCTAAAACTTATACCTTACAGATATTGAGAGTATTATCAGTGGCTCCTAGAGTCTGGAAAAGTGGACAGAAGGACTGAGGGAGGTTTGACCACAGGCACCTTCTTACCTTTCTACAGAAAAAAAAAATAAAGCTCTTGGTTTCTACTGCACATGGTGTTGATGTAATCATTGTAACACAGAATATATTTCAGGAAGTTAGAAGAAACAACTGTGAATGCCTTATGACAAATGTTTGAGCAGATAGATACAATTTTATACATTGTGTAATAATGTATAATTGCATATCTGCATAAACCAATGATATATAGTAACCCATAGTAAGCTATAATTTTTCTTTTAGATTTATTTTTATATTTTAATCATGTGTATATGTCTGGTAATATGTATGTGTGATTTCAGAAGAAGTATTGGATTCTCTGAGGACGGAGTTACAGACAATTGTGAAGCACCTGTCAGGGGTGCAGAGAACCAAATCTAGGTCCTCTGCAAAAAGCAGTGTACACGCTTAATGTTAACAACAAACCTTCTATCCTGTACAAGCTGGGTATAATTTTAGTGTATTGGTTATTTTTAAAATTGCGTTGAGATACATTTCTTTATATGCTAAGTCCTACCAAACAGTTAAGAAGAGAATCATTTCCATATAAAATCTCTTATAAAACATACACCATTGGAAAACATTCCAAATATTTTATAAAGTCAGAGTATATAGATTTAATCCAAATTTAATATATTCATGAAAATGTATAAGTATATATCTGAAGCTCTTAAAACTGTACCATTAAAGCAGATGACTGTTATCTTATGGAAATTACACTTTGATATCATGGCTTACATTTCGAAGTCATCTTTGTGCATTTGCTCTTGAAAATAATCATATTAAGATCAATGTAATTCAGAAAGTTGCACGAAGCTGGGATTTAAATTCTCCACAGCAAGTGAAAAGAAAGTGCATTTTATTTTTTTTCCTGAAATTTATGCCCCACCAGGGAATAAAAAGAATTCTCATGCATTACTGGCAATGATGTAAAAAGTACACAGCCATTTTCAATAGATCTACTAGACTGTTCAAGCCATCTGCTAAGCATTAGGTAAAGGCATTATCCCAGCAAACTCCATTGCTTACAATAGCTCAGGCAGCAGTGGGTGACATTTGAAATGCCCGAAATTATTAGAAGAAATTGAAGGAAAAAGATAGGCATTTTAACACTAAAGATAGATCCGAGAGATCTATTGTGTATCTCACAGAAGAACAAAATTGTGGGCGAGGTGTGGTGGGGGTCTCAACGTTGGCTCAGTGGGTTCCAGTGCTAGGCTTCCCAAGCATTAGGACCTTGTTAGATTGCAAGGAAACTCAGGACAAAGGGCTACAGGAGGTGTCTGTTCATCACTTCAAAGTGGAAGCTGGCCAGCAGGTTCTCCAGCAAGCATCTGTTACAGCGCTTCTCAATCCTGTCCCCTACCTTAAACCTCTTCAGCCCCTGAGCTTTGCTTCCTTTGCCCTATCTTCTCTTCCTTATATCCCAGCCATCTTGGCCATGTGCTCTCCTGTTCTCCTCTTGGTCTTTTACTCTTCTCTTAGTCAGTTTGCCCTCTCTTCTCTTCCTCTCTTGCCACACCCAACCCCCCATACCTCTCCTCTCATGGCCCAGTCAATTCTGCTGGCCACATCTTGACTCTTCTAGATGCCTCTGGATGTCCTCTCCCTCATATCTACAATTAAAAAACAAACAAACAAACAAACAAAAACTCCTCAAGCATACACAGGAGCGGTCACATACTCCATTTTCATTCAGACCTGAATGCAGAACTCTAGCACAGACAAAAAATCCTGGCTGTAGCTCTGCACACAAGCAACTCCAACTCTGTAAGGGTCACAGGCAGGAAAGACTGCTGATGCTTGCTGGCTCCCAGCCTAGCTGCAAGTTAGTGAAAGGCCTTGCCTCAAGGGAATAGGGTGAACAGTGATGGAGGCTGACCCTCAACGTCCTCTTCTGGCTTCTGTGCATGTGTGGTCATGTGAATCACCCCCACGCCACTAAACAGAGCACACCACACTCCCATGCAATGCACTCACACAAAGGCAACGGTTAAAACAAACAGGAAGAGAAAAAGGTTTCTGTGTATTCAGATACGGTTATAACAAAAGCCCTTAGCCAGGGAATCTTTTTTTTTTTTTTTCTTCTTAAACACAAAAAAGGGGATGTGCTGACAGTAAATAAATAAAAGTAAATAAATAAATAAATGGCATGACTCTTGGATAAAAGTGACACTCTGGTAAGGGTCTGGAGAGGGTGCGAATGGTTGGGGCGGGGGGGGGGTCTGGGGTTAAAATGTAGCCTGTTCAGAAAATGAGTTGCAACAGCAAGGCCAGTCCCAGAACAAGGCCAGTATCATGGTTACTAGTGGATGATCCTACCCTTAGCTTCTGGAGTAAACTCTTCTATAGGCTCCTCCCAAAGATATATGACAGGTCCTCTTTCCCTTGAGCCATTTGGATATTTAGAAGATATAAACTTACGGTAGTTCTGCAAGAACGGACCTTCTGGCCCACTCTGCACTTTAATAATTGTGGATCTTTGTTCTAAGACATGATAAACTCTACATGTATAGAAAAAATAATAATAGAGCAAAGGAAAGCAGCAGCTGCTTCAGGTCAGGAGGTTCCTTGTCATATGTGAGTCAGATACCCCTCCATTCCTTACTTTGACTGCCTCAAGCATTTTGTTTTTATAGCTATGAGGAAAGGAGATATGATTGTGATAGACCATGTGATTCAAAGGCCTTTAGAGAAAGTTAACAGGGAATTTAGGAAACAGATTTGATCTGAGGGGCTGTGGAGGCCAATAATGCTAGAAGCAAATTACAATGGGCCACTAGTGAAGAGCAGGGGAGTTTAAAGACCACAGTGTTAAAGGAAGGGATGACAGTGGGTATCCAGCTCATGAGGTTTCAGAGGAAAATAAGGACTGGATGAGGGACTTTCTAGAGGCCTAGAGGCCTTTCTATGTCAAGGTTCTACCATCAAAGGCTCTAGTGTGAAAATAAAATGCCATTCGAGAGACAGAGCCTAAACTTATTGAAACCACTGAAGAAGTTCACTGCTGAAAAGCATCTCCTAAAGAGTTGTTACCCTGGGAGCCGCTGGGCATATACAAGCCACTGCAACTCTGATCCAAGCAGGACATGGTAGATCTTGGGCTGACAGCAGAAGATGACACATGGTAATAAGAGTTTTAAGAAGTAAGAGATCATGGGGGGGGGGGATGGGGCTTATGGGGAGATTTCCTATAGCCTGAAGGATGAGGCAGGTCAGATTCACTGCAAGGAGGCCCAGGGAGACCACTGCATGTATCAGGGCAGATGAAGACTAATATGCAATGGAGACGACAGATGTTTGAGAAATCAAAACTGTGGAGCATCTGCTTGGGTAAAGAGCAGGCATGGAGTGAAGCTAGACCAAAGAAGAGGCGCTGCATTGTAGAAAACAGAGGCAAGCAGGTTGCCAAAGCTTTCTGCCTCCAGACGATTCCAACGTGAGCCCAGGTGCCAGACACAGAGCTGCACAAATGGCTATTTGTTCTGACAGATTTTAGGATTTGGTAGGGTCTTTACATAGGCCTCCATTCCAAAACTGTTAAAAATCTAGTTTTGTGCCAGATCTGAGAAACAGCATCACCTTAGTACGTAGCATCTTCTAGATATTATGTGTTTCATAAAGGAATATGAGAATGAAACAAACGGTGCCAAACATTTTGAGATGGGCTATTCCGAAAGTAGGTCCCAGATGGGCCGAGTAACTAAAAATTGAGTTGAGACTTGCAACTCACGTTCCCATTTGCAGTCAAATGAAGGCTGACAAATGTGTTTTGTATGTGGGTGCACACATATGTGTGTTTATGTACATGGACTTGCGTGTAGGCAGCCTCAACGCTGCCTACCTTTTGTTTTAAAAGAGGGTTTATAACTGGCAAAGTGGATAAGGCTGGCTGGCCAGCAGGCACTAAGGCTCTGCCTTCTTGTTCCCCCTAGTGCTATGTGATAAGCACATTCCACCACAATCTACTTTTTTTTTTCTCCCCTGTAGGATGTAGACTGAACTCTCACTAACAACCGAGATATCTTCACAGTCCTAGAGGATGTGTTTTCAAAAGAGCCATCATCCTATTTCTATACCAAGGATGCAGGACGCTCTCCAAATTCATGTTCAGGATCTTGTTTTGTTATGCGCTCCATGTATTCTTGAACAAATACAGTTTTTATTTTCCTAGAATCAGTTCTTCTCTGGGCTTTAGCCAAACCTTTCACCTAATGTATTGCAAATACTTAGGTTAGACTCTCAGAATTCTGGGGATCCTGTTTTTCTAATGTCAAGAACAAAGGGTACAGGCTATTGCAATTAATAATGCATTCTTGGTAGCAGGAAGATGCAAGGCTGTAAGAAGAAATATTTGGAAATATCATCTCTGCTGAGTCTCAGAAGCAACATTCAAAGATAAAGAATCTCCCCGTCCCATAAAGAAAGACTTGGCCCCAGCGTTTAAATGCCTTATCTTATCAGTCTATCTTGGTCACTATGTAATTTTACCTTCATGTGTTTAGAATAAAATCTTCTCTGAAAATAGAGAGCTGATACTGTAAGCCTTTAGAGATGTTAATTGCTTCAATTACACGATTTGGAGGTGACAGAACAACCCATGTCTTCACTGTGCCCTTCGTCATAGCTGAAGTGCCTCCATTAGCTGTCCTTCACATCCAGAAACAGGATGTGATTAACACAGGGCTATACAGAGAGCTCCTTAGTGGAAATTATCTTTTATCTGCTGATATCAGAGTCAGGCCAAACACCAGTGGAAGAAAAAAAGGATTATGTTAGATAGACAGGGAATTCCCCAAAGTCTTTCTTTCACATCTTTCTAGTATTGAAAATCTTTCCATGCACAAGAAAGAGTACCTTCACAGGCATTCAGTTCTAACATCCTGAAGAGGGAATCTCGGGCATGGTCATGGTAATAGATGCCCAAGGAAGAATGAATTGCACTTCTGACCGGTGTGGCCTGTACCTGAGCAGTGGGAGTTTGCTTCAATTGATGGACTAGGGCAGGTGGGGTTGGAAACAAGAGGAATCTAGGGGAGGAGGAGAGAGGGAAACAATACTGGGAGAAACCACTGGAATTGGGCGGCATTTCAGGAGCAGGCGCAAACCTAGCGCAATAGAAACTCCTCGGAAGCTATGAGATTAACCCTAGCAAAGACTCCTAGTAATTCCATAACCAGGCAAGGACTCAAACGGAGGGATTGGTGCAATAACTCAGCCACAGAACCTCCAACCTACAGTTTGTCCTGACTGCAGAGTATGCTTGAACTAGCTTGCCTAGCATAGTTGTCATCAAAGAGACCAGAATGACTTCATGCAGCACTGATGGGAGCAAGATGCACTGTCCCACAGCCAAACATTATGAGAAAACGGCCCACAGACACAACTGACTGGAAATCACGGGAACTTGAGAGATGAGGGAGCCTCTAGGGGTCTGACCTAGGTCCTCTGCGTATATGTTATTGCTGAGTAGCTTGCTGTTCTTGTGGGAGTCCTAACAAGGGGAGCAGGAGCTGTCCCTCACTCTTTGCCTACATATGTGACACCCCCTCCCCACTAGGTTGCCGTGTCCAGCCTTGATGTGATGGTATGTGCCTGGTCTTATGGTAGCTTCCTATGCCATGTTTGACTGATGTCCCTGGGAGGCCTTCTCTTTCTGAGATGGGGCACGGAGTCAGGGAAACTTCAGTCTGGGCGTAATCTATGAGAGAACATTAAAAAGGACATTTTTTTAAAGTGTGACTTGCTCACATCCCCTTGTGAGCGATCACAAAGGAACACATATATGGTTAGCGGGGGATAGGAAACCATGTGATCTCAGTGTTCAAAAAGGGATACAGTCTGTCGTGCCATCTGCCCTCAAATCTGGACACAGAAAGGGCTTAACATAAGTCAGGGCTATGGAATGTTCAGCCTGAAGCCAGTCACTCATTCCCTCCGGTGAGGCTCTACCTCCTAAAGGTTCCTCAACCTTCCGAAAACAAAACAGTTCTGCTCAGCTGGAGACCAAGCAGGAGCAAATGGGGGCATTTCACATCCCAACCCAACACCTGAGCAGAAATGAGATCAGGAAGCAAAGTTCTGTTTCCGGCTCAGTTTTCTTGCTTTCGTATGGTTTTATCTCAATTTTCCCCCCAAGAAGGAAGTCTTACAATTAATGCTGCTCTAAATATTCTCTCTCTCTCTCTCTCTCTCTCTCTCTCTCTCTCTCTCTCTCTCGCTCTCTCTCTTCTCTCTCTCTCTTCTCACTCTCTCTCTCTCTCTCTCTCATCAGCATGGTTGGAAGTGGACAAAGACAAGAGAGGAGCCACATCTGGTAGAAAGTGAGCTCAAGCCAGCTACCTTCCACTGTGTCGTGGAAAGCATTACTTAACTACCATCGTCACTGTGCTGTGGCAGGCATTCCTAATCTACCCTACACTAAGCTGTGGCAGACACAGATAATCATTGCTGCCCTGTTCCTACTGAATGCCTGCACAGCAATGTAATCCAAACTATATTATCTCACCAGTCAGAGGTATGGGTGCCTAAGCCATTCATATGTTTATTTTCTATTTCAGCTCAGGTAGAACTTTTAGATTCTTCTAAATCTAACATGTATCAAAAAGGTTTTGTTAATTGTATTGTTAATAGATTAGACATCACTGTTTCCTCTATATCCTACCAAGAGAAAGCAGAATAAAAAAAAAAGAGTGTAATTATGAAAGTACCAACATTTTATTTGTTACAAATTTCTGTGGAATAATCATCTTATTGATGATTGACCATGGCTACGGCCATCTTGGTGAGTTACTATTTGACACGCTGCAGTGCTAACAAGTTTGGGAATTATCTCAAAGTTTACAACAAGAATAGTGTAAAAGAAACATCCACATTTCTAAATGAGACATTATTTCTTAAAAAAAAATAAGAAGAAAAGAAAACTTGAATGATGGCTAGCAGAACAAAGAAGGACAATAATCCAAGCTTGTGCCATCCAACATTCAATCTTGAGACACGTGGGGCTGAGGTAGGTGTGGATAGGGTGGGCTTAACTGACACTACTGATCTAAAGATACACCTTGAAATAGTCTCTAAAAATTCTACATGGTTTTGTCTGTTTCTGTTTCTTTCTTTTGGGTCAGTCTATCTATTATCTATCTATTATCTATCTATCTATCTATCTATCTATCTATCTATCTATCTATCTATCTATC
>NW_026585698.1:11545431-11610915 GCF_907164565.1 Psammomys obesus | reverse complement strand
ATCTATCTATCTATCTATCTATCTATCTATCTATCTATCTATCTATCATCTATCTAGCCACACACCATGACACACATGCATAGCACCTGCATAATTAATTTTGCTGAAGTCAGTAGAAAAAAACGCACTCCTGTATATGACAACCAAAAAAAATTGGAAAAACAACATTAACAAAGAAGAACTATGGGAGTGAAGTTCTCCGCTGATGTCTAAGTTCAAAAGTGCAATTTTCTAAACAGCATTAGAAATGCTAAAACTCTGCTTGTTCCAACACTTCTCCTGTGAAGGTGACTGATGACATATCCGCAAAGTTATTTTTATTCAAACAGTGCCCAAGAACAAAAAGGCTAAATAAAATGGGTTGTAAGTAAAGCTTTATACAGAGATATCAAAGGATGGGAAAAGAAGCCGTGGAAACATCGTGAAATGAAAATGAACTAAAGGCTTTTGTCTTTTATTTATATTGTGAGCCAATGAGAAAGCCTCGCTGTGGGGTGATAAATTGCTTTCAAAGCCAGGGATGAGCAGAGGAAATGGTAATTAATACCTATTGTGCCTTTAGATTTTTATCTCTCGCAAGAAGAATGTGCTGTGGGAGTTGGAGCACATATTAAGGGTACTAAAGGTTTTAGTGATTTTGAAATCCATATAAGTCATCTTAAATTTGAACTTGAGGTAATTATCATTTGTATTCGTTCTGAGTCACCGAGGGCATCGGCTGTGAAGCCATCACAAATGCCACATGGCAGGCCTGGTTTCTTGAAATAGCAAGTTAAACAAGCCCTTAAAATCAGCAACATTTGCTTTGCACCTTGAAGTCAATGTTTTCCTTTAATCTCACAAATGAAAAAAAAATGTCCTAGTAGAATTAATTATAACGGGCAAAATAATTAGCCAAGATGGAAATTAATAAATCAGGAAAACACATAACCTGGTTTCATTAGTTCACCCATTATCATTGGTTTTGGAAGGCTCCTGGTACTTTAAAAGGGAAATTTTAAAAGTTGGTTTGGGTGGATATTTTCCTACATTAATAATAATAATAATAATAATAATAATAATACTCACTCATAGACAGATTTAGGGGGAAACTTAATTTTAGTCATCAGTATTAATAAAATCAGTAAAACAAATATCTGCAGTTGAGTAGGGCTCAGCCATCTAACAAAATGTATTGCTTCATTAGCAGGGTGTGGAAACAATGCTAGACCTATTTCTAAAGGCTTGGAGGAGCAGACTCAGGCCCCGACATCAGGCTAAAGCAAGAAGTGAGAGGCAGACATTCACTGAAAATAATCAAGTCATTTTTTTTCAAATACAAGTAGTACACAGGGCTTGGACATTTGATAATCTCTCAGACTGTGGAAAGTTGTAGAGTGGTAGAAATGGAATGACAGGGATTTTCTTGAAGGAGATCCAAGGAAGGTGCCACAGTGATGCCCATGGCATCTGCCCTGTTGTCCCCAAATCATTTCCTCACTGTGCAGTGTGGGATCCTGTTTATTTTACAGGTTTATTCCCTCTCAGATGCCTGCCTGGATTTAAAGGGTGAATGCTAATTCCTTCCCACACTGGTGTGCATCTAGTGTCTTTGGGAATGACCCTTTTAGTAGCATGGAAAAATTAGTACAATGTTCGTATTAAATGAGAGATTTATGTATGGGTCAACCAGTGAAACTTATCAGAAATTTATCACTCTTATCACCAGTGAAACTTACCAGAAATTAATAAAATGCTTGAGCACATGGAATCCAGATAAACAATTTAAGCACAGGTATTGCAGATATGGAAATTCACAATAAGACAAGTTTTCAGCAAAATAAAATATTTGACAACCACTAGGACCAGATAACGCCTGAGGGATCTCAGAGTCACAAAGGGAGAGAAAGGTCAAGATAGCATGCTGCCAAAGTTTAGCAGACTTTTTTTTTTCCCACTTACACACAGTGCTCTTGGATAGTTCCACACGTCAGTATACAAGCAGATTACTTTCTGAATTGCTTTTTATCCCGATTCTGTCCCTGGGAAGATTGAGGCTGGAAAGGTCAACCCCAAGCCACATAAAAGAAACGATCTTTCTGCAACCCGGCATGCCAAGTTCTCAGTTCACATTAGCTCTAGCTTATGCATGGTGTCTTCATTCCTCATTGTACTTTTGTGACTTTTAAGCAGAGCTGTCTTCAGGAGGCCCCTGCTGGTTTTTGCTTCTCTCCCAACACTGATATTCTGAGGCAGAGAGGTCCCATTGAACATTGTCTGGATTACCATTTCAGTAATACAATTTCACTTAGAAGAACATCTAGTCTAGTCATCAAGGTGTGAATAGAAGCAGAATAATAAGGACTGGGGAATGGCTCAGTAGGAAATTGCTCGGGCTGCAAGCATGAAGACCGGAGTTTGGATGCCCAGCACCACATCTAAAATGCTGAGCATGGAGCCTTATATCTGGAGCCCTAGCCACACTCATTTGGATCTATGAGAATCTTGGAGGGTATTACCAGGCCATTTAGCCAAAATAGTTCAGGAAGAGATTGTATCTCAAAAAAACAATGGACAGTGATAGTGGGAGATCCATGAACAACCAAAGCATGTGCACTTTCATTACATGTACACATACACAAACACATTCACCCATACGTTAACACGCATACATATACATCACAGACATACACACGAGAGAGAGAGAAATGTGTGTGGGGGTATATTTTATCACAGTAGACAGATGGCCGAAACAAACAGAAAGGAGAGATGCTACTTTTGTGCTGTCTCTCACTGACAGTCTGCTGAAGTCTGAAATAACTAAGCACAGACTGAAAATACTAAGCTGTCTAACTGGGAGTTTCCAGGATTAGCAATATAAGCAGATGCTGGATTTGGGAAAAGGCTAAGTAACTGCCCACATTCTCCTCTAGTTTTGAATATGTGTGTGTGTGTGTGTGTGTGTGTGTGTGTGTGTGTGTGTGTGTGTGTATGAAGGGTGGATTGGCAGATGGACGGTAGGTCTTCCGTAGTAACCCACTTTGTTGTTCCTTTACATGAGACTCACTTAATTTTACTGCGATTTTCCTCAGGACCTTGCAGTGCTGGCATGCTGACTCTGGGTTGTTCTGTGCCTTTACTCTCTCGATCAACCTCAGGATCATCTGCTCTCTGTCATTTGCTACTGTTCTTTCTCCAACCCTAGAAAAGCAGCTTTGATGTCACTACTCTGGACCCACTTGCTTGGCATCTGAGCATGCATTTTCGATGACAGGGTTCATGATTTCTCAGACTAAATTCTACATCTTGGTTTAAAGTTCCCACAGGAAACTATAGTTCATAATAGATTAAAATTAGTTGTTTGGAGATTAGCTCTAGCTTGTTGGAAGTGCTGGAACTGGAGCTGTGTGAGCTGCCTGATAATGATGGTCGGAAATGGACTTGATCCTCTTCAGGAGCATCAAGAGATCTTAATCTTGCAATCCATCTCTCCAGCACCTTGTAATGACTTTGCCAACGGGTAGTATAACCTGATAAGGAATTCAGTTCAGAGTGGCCAGATAATCCTAAATGCATTACTAATTCTCAATTCACAGACATATTATATAGCATCACCTTTCTGAGGCTTCATCTGTTATCATCAAATCTGCCGTAGAATCAGTTTACTATGCATTATCATGAGTTCACCTGTATAAAGATGTAATGAGAATAACCACCATCATACACAACATAATGATTTCTCAGTCTGGTTAAACACACATCACAATGGCAATCTAGAAATATGTGTAATAAAATCCCATCAAAAGTTGTCTAAAAGCAGTGTAATCAAAGTAAACTCTTCATGAACTAAGCTGGTTCACTACTCAGAGCACGCTACTGTCTCAAATGCTTGCATAGTATCATCATTTTTCTCTTATACCTGGATAACCTGTATGGCCAAAATGATGTGATTATTCAATAGTTTATTTTGGGTCATGGGAAAACTTTTTTTCCTCTAAGCATGTTTCCTAGAAGCTGTCATCTTTCAGAATGAGGACTGATGAGGCGTATCTTGTTCATGGATCATAAACACCTTCTCATTACTTTTTTTTTCTTACATTTATTTATTGAGTGAGTAAGTGACTGTGTGTGATTTTGTGTGTGTGTGTGACTGTGTATACATGTTCACACACATGTCAGGACCATGTATAGAAGGCAGGGGCCATCTTGCAGGAGCCAGGATTCTGGGGACTAGACTCAGTTTCTGAGCCTTGGTGACAAGCATTTTTATATGCCGAGTCACTTGGCCAGTTCCTGGACTTTAAGGCTTTTTTCTAAGCATCCTTAGCCCTAATTTATCCATGTGATAAGTACTGAGCCCAGGCACAGAAATAGGTGACTATCTTCACCACTGACTTGAGTTTTAAACAACAAACCTTACTCATATACAGATTTGTGAAAGGATGTCTGGGGTCCCACTTTATCCCGTGACATTCTGAGGCTGCCATGTTTCAGGACTCTCCTAAGGATTCACTCATGTCGCTTCACATTAAAGACAATAAATCTGTTCTCCACCCCTGCTTCACCTGTTTGCCTTGCAGAATTTGCTCTTCCACACACGTAGTCCTACTGCATTCCGTTCTGAGAGAAGTTCTTCAGAGAGAAGATATATTGACGAAACTCAAAGAGAACTTGAACACGGAAACTGACTTTCAATAAACCATTAAAGTCCACTCTATTAATAGGCATCTTAGGCAGTAGGGATCTTGGCAAACTATTAATTCACACTATCTAATGAGTTTCCTACATAAGACTCATGCTGTTTACCCACCCCATAATGATATCAAATTCTTATTATTAAAGTCACTTTGTATATATTATTTAAGAGTAGACCTTCAAAACAGAAATTCATTACCTAATTAGCTTTTACTAGAGCTATATATATCCTGTAAGCTTAATGTACATATCAACTTATTCTTTCCAAATTTTTGTTGTTTTATAATTTCTATCAAATTTGCATTCCAGACATGAGAGGATTTAAAAAACATCAATCAGGTGATTCCCAGGAGCCACAGGATTGTCAACATAGAAAATGTCCTTAAAGTGCAATAGTAGCACCCTTACTTTGTCGATTACCAACAACTGGACTGAAGGTCCACTCAACAGGCCGGAAATCATGTCTGCTACTAGGAAATCCTCCAACTAACCAGATTAGCGAGCTCATGGATCTTAGAAGAAAATCTACTACTGTTACTTTCCTAGACCAGCACAATTCCCAAGAAAACTGTAATGTATGCTGAGGCAAACAGATGAGTGTAGCTCTCATGACTCATAAAAGAAGTTTCTACTTACAGCATAGGGAGACCAGTGCAGAAAACCACAACTGGAACAATGTAGAAGAAATCAACAAATCTAGCTGCATAGGTTGGATGTGGACAGAAGAGATTTTTGGGTGGTGGCAGTTAGAGTGGGTCTTAGTGGAATCCTGGATTAGGTTATGATGCAGTGAGGTAAAAGACACCTAAACTCTAAAGAATATGCATTCTACTAAGTATCACAATGAAACATCTAAAACAGACTGCATCCTGGTACACAAAACAAATTTAAAGAGATTAAACTCACTCCTTGTACCTCTTTTTATTTATCTATTATTACAATTTATTCACTTTGTATCTCCCCGACATCTCATTCCAGTCCCTCTCACCTTCTTCTCTCCCTATGCCTTTACCCCAGTCCAATGATAGAGGAGGTCCTCCTCCCCTTCCATCTGATCCTAGCTTATCAGGTCTCATCAGGACTGGCTGCATCATTTTCCTCTCCAACCTGGCAAGGCTGAACTCCCCCCCCCACCATGGGGACGTGATCAAAGATCTGGCCACTAAGTTAATGCCAGAAACAGCCTCTCCACCCCCTTACCCACAAGGAAAATGAACATCCTATGGGCTTCCTCTGAGCAGGGGTTTGGGTCCTCTTTATGCATGGTCCTTGGTTGGAGTATTGGTCTCTGCAAGACCCCCTGGGCCCAGGTTTTTTGGGGTCTGTTGGTCTCCTTGTGGAGCTTCTGTGCCCTCCAGGTCTCTTTATCTCCTTCTTTCAAAAGGTTCCCTGCACTCTGTTCAAAGTTTAGCTGAGTCTCAGCATCTCCTTTGATATCTTGATGGGTAGTCTTTCAGAGGACCCCTGCGGAAGGCTCCTGTCCTGTTCCTTTTCTTCTCCTGTTTCCAATGTCTATCATGTTTGCCCTCCTGAATGTGGTTTCAGCCTCTTCCCTAGGGTCCTTCTTGTTGTTTAGTTTCTTTAGGACTATAGTATGTTTATCTTATATTATATGTCTAATATATACCATATGTGTCTTTCTGCTTCTGGGTTACCTCACTCAGGATGATCTTTTCTAGTTCCCACCATTTGCCTGCAAATTTCATGAATTCCTTGTTTTTAACTGCTGAGACATATTCCATTGTGTAAATGTAGCACCATTTCTGTATCCATTCTTCAGTTGAGGGACATCTAGGTTGTTTCCAGATTCTCTTTATTATGAATGAAGCTGCTATGTACATAGTTGAGCAAATGTCCTTGTTATATGGTTGAACATATTTCAGACATATTCTCAGAAGTGGTGGAGATGGATTTTAAGGTAGCACTATTCCTAATTTTCTCAGAAAGCACCACATTAATTTCCAAAGTGAGTGTACAAATTTACATTCCCACTAACAATGGAGGAGGGTTCTCCTTTCTCTATAACCTCCCCAACATGTGTCATCCCTTGAGTTTTTGATCTTAGCCATTCTGATGGGTGTGAGGTGCAAACTCAGGTTCATTTTGACTTGCATTCCTGATGACTAAGGTTTCTGAGCATTTCTTTAAGTGTTTCTCTGCAATTTGATATTCCTCCATTGAGAATTCTCTGTTTAGCTCTGTACATGTTTTAACTTGATTACTTCTTGGTTTGTTGTTTAACTTCTCGAGTTCTTTTTAATTTTTTTTTTTCTTCACAAGCTATTCATTATATATCCTGATTGAAGTCCCCTCCCTCAACTCCCCCGGTCCCACCCTGTCTCCTTTTTCCCTTCATCCCCTTCCCCTAGTCCACTGAAAGGGGGAGTTCTCTACAATTGCCATCTGCCCATTGCTCGTTAAGTCTCATCAGGACTGACAGGATCCTCTTCCTCTGTGGCCTGACAAGGCTGCATCATCAGCGGTGAGTAATAAAAGAGCAGTCAACTGACTTCATGTCAGAGGCAGACCCTGCTCCCCTCACTGGCAGATCCACATGGAAAGTGAGCTTCCAACTGACCACATCTGAGAAGGGGGTCTAGGTTCTCTCCAATCATGGTCCTCCATTGGTGAATCAGTTTCTGCAGGACCCCCCTGGGCTCAGATCTTTTAAGCAATGGAGACTTCCAATTTAGAATCCCCATATATTGTCTTTCTCTGGGTCTATATTTTCATGACTATGTCTCTGAAATTATCTCAGCCTTCTCACTTGGAAATTCCATGTATGTCAGACTTTGAAGTTATTCCTGCTTTTCATATAGACTGCATGGGTGTTGTGGCATTAACACCTAGAAGACAAAGACCAGAAAGTAGCAGGTGTGACACAGCAACAACCGTGGTGACAATTAGAATGGAAGTAAAGGACCTAAGTCACAATCAGTTGGTCACATTGTCCTTTAAATATGGTGGTAGACAATATTGAACACCTGAATAGCTAACTCACACTACATCATCTTTGTTCTCAAAGGTAGAGAGTTTGGTGTCAGTGCCACAGAGAAATCTAGGGTCATTTTTATCGAGTGAAAGAAAGGAAAATTTTGAAATCACATGAGTTGCTCCTGCTGACATCCACAATGGTCAGGTGAGAGAAGTCACATTTCCTTGCTCTTAGCTATATTTCTGATTTTTTACGAAAATAATGGTTTCCAAATAAACACTTTCTCAGAAATATGATCCTATGCATCCATAATGTATTAGTCCCAAGGTTCTGGATGTATGTGAGAAAACTATCCAGTTTCTTCTTAGAGCCCCATATTATGTCCAGATACCATTCACCCCTAATAATTTCTGACCTCTGCAATCATCCAGGGATTCTGCATCACCTTGGCTATGGTGACTGTCAGTTTTGCACTTCTAGGAATCTGTACGTACTATTTTATCTTCTTTCTGATTTGTTTTTAAAAACTTGGGTAGATTTTACTTGTATTATTAAAGAGTGTGAAATGCACTCCCGTTTTTAGTTGCTAACACAAGTTTTAAAGCAGACCTAATTTTAATTATTTTGTACCCTGCAGCCACATAGACTGTGTACCAGCCGTAAGCCCCAAGTTCACCACTCCGGTGCTAAGACCAGCTATTCGCGTGTGCTCTAACTGATCAGCACATGTGTTTTTCTGATGCTACCAGTTTCTCTCCAGCCATATCTAGGGGTATGTCTGCCCTCCCTCTCGTTTTGCCATGCCTCATACTGACTTGCAAGAATGGAAACTGTGTACAGCCTTTGGGGCACCACTTCTTTAAGATCCTACTGACAGGTCTCCCAAACCGAAGCTGAAGTCTCTGGGCATGAAGTTCAGAGAAGTGTCTAACTATGCTGCTTATGCAACACCAGAATGCATTCAAAATAGGTGCTCCATTACCATGGAAACACCAGTCACATGAAGATAAATTCAGCTTCTTGGGAAATGCATACACATCTTAGAACTGCTGTTACTTAACCAGTGTTCTTACTGCTCCTAGCTGCCCACAAGAATGAAAGTTCCATAACAGCAAACATTTCAAACCTTATTTTACAAAATGCTTATATCTTGTATTTCCTATGATAGTAATCGCGGCACAAAAATGCAGTAACCATTTGCTGAATGAATATTTATTATGGTAATAGTGAAAGCTTAGCTCCAAAGCCTCAGTTTTATGTTTGATATTATTTTCATTTTAATCAGACCATAATGATTTCTTTTTTTTTAACTACATTTTCTACAGTTATTAAAAACTGAATAATAGGTTAAAGGTTATACACAAACACATTCACTCACATCTATCACTTACAAACTGATGCGTAAGTGTTATGGTGTGTGGGACAGAGACAATCTAAGCCTCACGTTCCTGCCTTTCAGGTTATTCCTGTGGTCCAGCAATGTTCTACACATCTTTCTGCCTTTGGTTTCTTCTGAAAAGTAGATATGGCTTTCAAATGCAGTGGGTCAAGATTAAATCAGCTAATGTAAGAAGTTTTTCATGCACATCGAAGATGCAACATTTGAGAAAAGGTCTGTAAATGATAAATCTCGCAAGCATTATCTACAGGAAAAGGTTATCATATATTTTATGGTTAGATCGAATAATAGCTTTCATCTTGAGAATCCAGCCCTGCATGCAAGAAAGAGAATGGGAGGGGTGTGATTGATTATCATTGTCGGGCTTTGGTCACAGGGAGCATTATCTAGATGGGTTATGAGGAACTGATATTGTACCACCCTTTTATTTTGTTTATTTTTTGCAAGACACGGTTTGTCTGTGTAGCCTTGGCTGTGCTGGACTTGATTTGTAGACAGGCTGGCCTCAAGTTCACAGAGATCTGCCTGCCTCTGCCTCCCTGAGAGCTGGGGTTAAAGGTGTGTGCCACCACATGTGGCTGATGCCAACTTTTAAAATTTTCTGTGACCATTCTTTTGTCCTGGCTAACTATTATGGGCTACAAGCTAACATTTGTTCTCTCTGCTCTGGAATTAAAATTTTCTAACAGGACTAAAAATTCCTGATTCATTTCTTTAGAAAGTTGTGCATACTCAAATATTTTGCTTATTGCTTATGTTTCTATGGACTATGACTATGTGTGTGTACATATATATATATATCACAATGTTATACTCTTAAAAGTATTTATGTTAAAATTATACACTAACATCTTTGCTTTGGACCTAATTTTTGTACCACAGTCTGATTGGGAAATTAGTGGCTCAGTCCAAACATTTGATGGTATCACAAAGTTCATAAATGTAGACATAGCTATGTCTTGTCTCTAATTCCATATGTGACCAGGAAACAGTTAAAAGATTTTGAATACAGAAAACAACTTTAAAACACACAATTTTGAACAGACATGTATAGTTTTACTTTCTCAACTTCTGTTGACTCTCCAGTAAAAAACATTTATTGTATGCTTTCACATCTGATTAATCCACAAGATTCATGGGATTATAATTAAGGACTATATCAATCTGCAACTAAGAATAACTTTTACTCTTATACTTAATCATAGTTTCTGTTAAAGAAGTTATAGATGTTATTTGTGGTTTTCATATGAAATACCCCCTCAAACAGTCTGGCACTTGGTCCCCAGCTGGCGGTGCTCTTTCGGGAGATAGTGCTTACTTTAGGAGGTGGAGCATATTTTAGGAAGTGTGTCACTGAGGACAAGCCCGTTTCTTGTCTGCTTTCTGCCTCTTCTCGGTGGATACCGTGTAACCAGCCACCTCCCACTGTCATAGCTCTGAGGCTCTTCTACCAGCATGTCTTCACCACAGTGATAGACTGTGTGCGGTGAGCTATGACCCAGAATAAATTCTTTCTCCATTATACACTGCCAGAAAAAAAATCACAGTAATCAGAGAAATAATGAATATGCTGTGTCCTTATTTCATACAAAATATCTTTGCTTAATATTAAAAACCAAAATATATGAGCCCTACAATAATGGTTGAGGTTCAAAGCACTGACTGATGTCATTATGTATTTCTGAAGCCTTTCAAATAGAATTTATTTTTAACTTACTAATCTACATATTTTCTGAACTGAGCCACACAGAGTTATTATTATTCTCTATGATCAAACACACTAAATATCAGAATGATTGAGATTAACAAGGAACCCTTGAAAACACATTCATGCAATACACAAACCCAGTTCCAATTTAGAAAGCCTGGACCAACTATAGATACTAAAATTATTTCCAATCCCATTTGTTATTATAGTTCTATTTTATTAAATTGATAGGGTTAAATATTAAATTGCTAAATCAAATTTTATCTTTATTACTTACATATTTGTCAAAACAACTCTGGTGGCTTATACGTACAAAGCAGTGAACTATGAATCTATTTTTTAGCACAGTGAGTGGCATGTAAGGGAAAGGCTACATAGAGGTACTTATCCTCATTAGTGTCATCACACAGATCAGGTTGCTGCACTCCAGCCTTCGAAGAGAAATAGAACAAAAACACATGGCAACGGTGGGGACAGTTTACAGATGAGCTGGTTCAAATTATTGACCCAAGTTGATGTCAAAACTGTCCCTTGTTGTTTGGAGAAAATTCTGACAGAAGAGGCTGAGTCTGGATTTCTACCTGTTCATGACCTAGTTTATCTTCTTCCCTTGTCACAACAAAAGAATAGTAAGCAGGAAATCTTATGTAAGAAGGGGGAGATAGAAAGACCTGGAGGGGACAGAAGTTTCACAAGGAGACCAACAGAGCCAAACATTTGAGCCCAGAGGTGCCTGCAAGAGACTGATGAATCAACCAAAGACCATGCATGGAGAGGGCCTAAAACTCCCGCTCAGATGTAGCACATGGGAAGCTTAGTCTTTATGGGGGTTCCTTAGTAAGGAGAGCAGGGCTGTCTCTGACATGGACTCAGTGGCTGGCTCTTTGATCACCTCCCCCTGAGGGGGAAGCAGCCTTACCAGGCCACAGAGTAAAGGATCCAGAAGTCCTGATGAGACCTGATAGCCTAGGGTGAGATAGTAGGGGAGAAGGACCTCCACTATCAGTGGACCAGAGGAGGGGCATTGGGGTGGGAGGGAGTAGGAGGAGATGAGGGAGGTGGCTACAGCCAGGATACAAAGTGGATACACTGTAATTAAAAGAGGGAAAAAATAATAATAAGCACCATAGCTCATCTTATATGTCATTTACCATAAAACTGCTCCTCAAAGCCCAAATGCTTGTAGATACTCATCCCAATCAGCCTCATAACTGCAGAAGTACACTAAACTTCGTGGTAAACACGGTGTCTCTTCTAACAAACAGTTTTAAGATTCTGATGCCAAAACAATTGTTTTCAAAATTAGCTATTTTTGTGAATGCCTCCACACCAAATAAAATGATGTACTCCAGAGTCTTAAAATCAGGAAATTCAACAGGTTACCATTGCTAAGTTAACAGAGAGAAAAGTCCTTAATAAATCACCAGAACCTTCAGAAGGACTCGTCCAAAACTGAGGATTTCAGTGCAGCGCAATCTAGGGACAAAGAGACTCCCACCCTCAGTAATGTTCTCAAATTTCACAGGTTGGGATGTGATTCATTCTTCTTGAACTATACAATATCCTTCAAGAAAGTGAGTCTTTAAAATTATTTTGTAAAAATTCCTGAAAGACAGGATCCTTCACATGGTATCTTCACATGGTTGCAGCAGGTGACATTTTTGGTTAAGGTAAAAACCAAAAAACAAAACAAAACACCTTTTCTTTCTGTTGGTTATGTCAGGTTTCTTCATTCCAATTGTCTTTCTGTAACATCTGTTTTCTAACACTCCTGGCAAAAATATAAGAAGGATCAGTTTGGTTCTTCTTACTAAAATAATCACATTCCATAATTATTTATCCAATGCAAACGTCCAAATCCTCCCCCAGTGTCGTAGAAATGTGGTAAATCAAGAGAACCGAACACTGCTACCTCATGCAGATGTGTGGAAGCATATGCAAATGAAAGAGGCTAACATCAGGAATATTCCACTTAACATGTGTCTTCTGCATTAAGCAACAGTTTTTAATCAGCAATAAATAAACTAATAGAAAAAGGCCAGTTTCTCTGCAGACAAAATGATCTGACATTGGAGATGACCCTCCTGCCCAAAGCACTTAGCATAATACCAATCACCATTGTTTCACAAATGACATTAAAATATAGTTAATTTTAAAAATCTGCTTTACTGTGCCTCTCAGGGCACAATGATTAGTGTAACTTTCAGCATAAATGTTATGTAGACATGATGACCAATTAGAGATGAAAATCATGCTTTCACATAAGCCACTGGATTAACCTTCAGGCATCTGAGAACTTCCACAGAGCTGCTGTGAACTGGAACAGATCAGGAAAGTGGCTAGAGGAAGCAGGTTCTGCCTCAGAAGCTGTATTCCTGAGAGCATGGAGCTGCAGAACATGCTTCCTCATGCTCTGAGCTGATGAATCTGTCCAAAGCATTAGGTGGCTCAACTTTTCCAGTCTGTGTATGGGCCAGTACTACCCTGGGTCAGGGGCAAGGGCCATAGTCAGCATTATGATCCAGACCCTTCTGCAAGAAATGAGATCCTGAAGCAAAAGCTTTGCCATGGTTCGTTTTAGCTACAGACTGTGTGTATTTTTGAGTGACAAGACTATGATCTGAAAGGTCCACACAACTCAAGACAGTCTAAAAGCAACCATCAGTCTTTACTGTTTCTGAATCCTCATCAAGTTCAGGATGCAACTTCTTACACAATTTCTTTTTCAAAAACAACTTTTATTTATTTATTTTATTTTTGATAGTAGAATAGAATTATATCATTTCTCCCTTCCCTTTACTGCCTCCACATCCTCCAGTATATCTCTCCTTGTTCTCTTCATGGATCCTGTACATTACTTTTTTATGCATGTATGTACATAAATATATATTTCTAAACACATTCTTCTCAGTCTGTACAATGTTCCTTGTATGTATGTATCAGGGCTAATCACAACACCTGCTGTGGGGACCACTGAAGAAAGGAACTAGAAAGAGTCTAAGAGACAATGGATCCGGGTATTTGATGTAAGATTTTATCTCCCAGTAATGTCAGAAGCTACACCCATAAAGTCTCACCAACATGGCTGCCTAAACATGAGCTGAACAAAGATGACACCAAAGGACATGATAACATGGATGGCTGAAAGTCCATGATACATCAATCCTACATAGGCAATTAAGGATTGCTGAGATTGGGAAAAATGTCTTCTCCAAAGAAGAGCACACCAACTGTTATCCATACAAAATGGCCATTGTTGTGGGCTATTAATATTTATAGTTCATTTATCTTTTTATTAAACAATTTTTATTCGTAAATTAGCTGAATACACAAATCACCATACAGAGATTAAAATTTATTTAATTAACTTAGGGAACAATGCTGGGCAATAGTTACTCCATCCTAAACCTCCAAGTTTCCTACCATTCAGATTTCACCCATTATGCTTGTTTTTAGTCATATCTTAGGTTTGGTTCATCTCTCCTCATGGTTCAATCCCTGTTCTCCACAATACAATGTCAGGATTGAAAACAAATAATGGGGTAGACAAATCAGCATTTGAATGAACAAGGGTAAATTGTATGCATTCCATAAGAACATTATGCTAACAGGCAATTTTTAAAACTGAAAAATATATTATTATTATTAGTTAAACAATGTAATAATTACAATAATTAAGTATTTGATTTTGTGTGGGCTTCAACAAAGCTTTTATTAATCATTTTACAGATGTTTAAATATTTTATTTTTTGCAGCCAGTTATCTGTTCATGTCTTGTACTATTTATGTTAGAACCAGGAATGATACTCGGGACACATTCTCAGTGTCTTGAAAAGAGAGTGGAGTCCTCTCTTGCAATAGTCCTTATTGGTTCCCAGAGCCCAGCCAAAGAGTTAAGAGTAACTATGTTCTTTTTAGTTTTCTATTTGTTTCTCAGTTTATTCATTCAAAACTATTTCCCGAACATCTCTCTTGTTCCAGCTCAGTAGATCTTAAGATCTGTTTTCAAGGACGGACTGTAGCCCTGAAAACTTGATTAATGCTGGTATTGTTTGTGAAAATCAATCCAATTCTGATGACATCATACTGAGCAAGTTTTACTAGCTGAGAGAACATTTCACTGACTCATCTACCACTGGGAAGAAATTAGCAAAGACAAGAGGAGAAAATACATGTAAGTGCAAAAGAATGGATAACATCGTAAAGGACCAAGACAGTGCTAGGTGGGAGGGGTTGCATAAGCAACGGCAGGGACACTCTCTTCCTATATGTCCAACCAACATACCTTGGCAGGTGGTCCCCAGAGGTAAACAGGATCCAGTGTACCCTGTCACATAGTCACTTGGTGGAATGAACACGAGTCCAGCTAAAGGTGCCAGCTCCTTTTAACTTCAGATTTCTTTGCCAGGCATGCGGATGCCTGTCTGCATGTCCAGCAATCAAACAGAAGGTGACAGCAGGAGAGTCATGAGTGTGAGAGCAGCCTGGACTCTGTCTTAAGAAACAGACAGACAAAAGCATAAAAGCACAAAACCAAATCTCTTGAGGAACACTGTTGCTCACATCATACCAAGGATTTTTAGCAGCCAAAACAGAAACTATCTTTGTAATCTAAACAATATATAAGGAAGTCTAAACATCATGACTTTTACGTCTAAGGTCATGGCTTGCTGGGGTGTCCAGGGCTTGGAAGCAGTGGCTGGTTCTGGTCACTTAAATGATTGTAATAGCTGTGTCTACTTAAACAACGTTTTAAAATGATAGACAAGATGCAAGGACAGTAGAGTAATAAGTATCTGTGACCAGGAGCCATTGCAACACTATATATTTACATATAAATACATATATATGTAAAATATACAATGACTTTGATAAATTTTGCAAATTAATGGTCTTTAAAAAGTATGGAATGTTTTCATTTATGTATGTATACCTGGCACTTTATATCACTATCTATTTAATTCTTCCAGGCACGTTATGAAGTTAAATGTAACATTCACTCATTCATTCATTCACTCATTCTTCCACTCTAGCTCAGTCTATCATCAAACTCATGATCCTTCTACCTCCACCTTCCAAGCACTGGGGTTGCAGACTTTTGCATCTTACAGATACTGTAATCTTATATGTACAGAAACTACAATCAAAACATATTCAGGGTGTTGAGAGTACACAACATTTAAAGGCTTGCAGACAAGCCTGAAATGTTGAGCTCAGTCTCTAGGACCCACATAGTGAGAGAGCTAACCTCCACAGCTCGTCCTCTGAACCCCACATATTCACCGTGATGTGCCTAGATTCGTGCACAGCAGATTCAAATGTGCATACAAAGACACAGCAAATAGGCATAACAAAAACTAAATACATCCTTTAAAATTTTTTTTTGGATTTTACACATATTCCTCTCAGGAACTCAACTCTTCCTTTGCAAGGAATTTTAACATCTCATCTATCATAGTCAGGCATCTTATAAGTAATAAAGGAAGTGAATGCCCAGGTTAACACGAAGTTACCATGAGACAACAGCCCACGCGGCTTAGTAAGGAATGGTATTATAAACATTTATTCATTAGGATTCCCCCAAGGTATTTGATTTCTGTAGACTGGACATTTAATTTTTTTTATCTGCGAACCTCCACTAATACATTACAAGCTGTCACCAGGTTGTTTACATGGATAAACATTATGTTTACACCGAATAATGAAAAACAGAGAACATCCCAGCCTCTTATCAACAATGTTGAAATAACACGGTACAGTTTCCCAACCCAGTAGTATAACTGGACTGAAAGTCTTGCACGATGTGTTACTTTCAGCTAAAACCAAGATCTTGGGCCAGTTAGAACCAGCTGTCTACTTTGCCAAGGTGATGTGTAGAACCCAAGTATCATGAAAACAGCCCTAAAGCACTGGCTACCCCTGTCCTCACAGATTTTTGTTTTCACATATTTTTCTCTCTATGGTATTATAAGTGCCAAGCTAAAGCTACATGATGGCACCAAATTAATACAATTCTCTCCAGCAAACGTTGCTTGCGGAAACTTTTGAGTACTCTAAGGCATTGTAACAGCTGAAACAGCTGTGAGTGGTACCCTACGAACCATGGTGAACTTTTCTACCTCTTTCTTATGAATTTCACTTATTCAGAAAAAAACCTGAATGAACAATCTGTAAAATCATGCTCCAAACCCAAACTATTTACCACTATTGATCAGAATCAGTGATCCATGGTTAACTGCAGGAATGCCTCAGACTAAGGCTCATGAAGGTGTCTTCTCAGATATGTTGAGTACTGTGCGCTATTAATTTTCCTTTCACTAGTCTCCCACGCTACTTATTAGTATTAATAGAAAGTTGGACTCATTTGCAGGGTTTGAGATGTCAAGTAAGTGATTTGCTCAATGAGCATTTGTAAAGTATGTGTGTGTGTGTGTGTGTGTGTGTGTGTGTAAGAGAGAGAGAGAGAGAGTGCATGTGTGTGTGTGTGTGTGTGTGTGTGTGTGTACTACACACATTTTTCACTCTGCACAAATCTATGCCTGGCACTACAGAAACTGACCAAACAGGAAGCTTGACTCACTGTCCAGTAAATAGTTTCCCAAGAAACTCTCTATTAAAAAGATTACAATGCACCCAGATAAAGATTACATTATCCACTAATACCAATGCTATCCACATCAACAGTATTGAGCTTGTAGGTCAGACAGTTAGGTGTTAGGGATGGGCTGTCTGGTGCATTAGACACTTAACAGTATTGCAGGCCCTCGCTCACTGGGTTCCTGTGGTCCCTGCACCTCACCCTCTTTTGGTAACCATTGCTATTCTCAGCAGGGTCCAGGTGTTTACAGAGCGTCTTAAACAGTACAGGCTTACAACCAGCTCTATAAAAGTTCTTCATTAGACCTGGGATGAGAGTCCCATTGGAGGTACTCTCTTCCACCCTTTGATGCCAGTGAGCAATGGATGGAGCAGAAACCTAGGAGAAACCTTAAAACCAGGGGAATCAAAATATTAAATTCCAAGTTGTCTTGGCTGCCCAGAACAATAATTTAGTTATGTCATATTGTGGGGGGGGGGTGTCAAGTTTTACCTTATTTAGAAAAGGCAACATTTACATTTTAAAACATTTTTTTTAAAGCAAGGTATATTAGCACACGCTTGTAATACCAGCACTCAGGGAGGTAGAGGAAGGCTCACATATGCGAGTTTAAAGTCAGCCTGGCCACAAAGAGAGTTCAGGACAGACAAGGCTACACAGGGAAACCCTGTCTCAAAAAAAAAAAAAAAAAAAAAAAGAAAAGAAAAAAAGAAAAGAAAGGAAGGAAGGAAGAAAAGATATTCTATCTGGACACATATGAACAATCATGTGTTTTAAAGTAATAAAGTCAGTTTCTGTCTTTGTGAAAAAAACAATTCTTGAAATACTTGGAGTAATCACTTCACAGACCATATTCAACATCATTATCTTATGCAACTTTGTCTTCTTTTCTCTAGCATTTATACAACTGAATCTTTCTTCAATCTCCTACACAAAAAGTATTTGACTTAAAATTAAAAGTATTTAACTTGAAATGACAAGTTAGAGTTACAGTCTAGTCAGGGTTTATATTCCTGACTAAAGAAAGAGAACTACCTACATTATTAAAGCATTTTTAAAAATTTTTTCTCATGAGAGATGAGAGTACAGTTTCATTTACAGATGTAATTTAAGTATGTCTTTAATTAATGTGGGATAGTGAATCTCAGTTAGTGATACAATAAAGGGACTAAGAGCAATGCGCCAAACACAAGCCTAGAAAACTAGACTGAGCTGGTAAACTGTGAAGCTCTGTCGTACTCTGTCATTTCTGCTGGAATCTACTCTGAATCTTGGTTTATTTCTCACCATCTTCAAGCTCGGGATAGCTTTGGGCTTTTGAACACTAATGGCAAAGATGAATTGAAAGGTTAAAAAGCACACCCAGATCTTGTAGTTGGGATTAGTTCCCCTATGCCATGCTAAGTCAGTCTTCTCACATACAAAATGCCGACCATGCCGTGTTAAGATTTTTGTGGGTAACGTACACATCTCTTCATATGCCAGTCCAGCTTGGAAGAGTACCTGGTGGATAGGTCTAGAAAGAATGCTGAATGTTTTCACAAGCAGCCTTTAAGTAAGTGGCCAGTGACCATAGCTGTGTTCACAGCTGTGTGACAGCATCTCTTACATGTTATTATTCCCTCCATATCTTGTACAAGAACTGAGCAGTGTGAATATAGTGTGACTGAGGAAAGGGAAGAGCTGAGTGTGGAAGGTCCCTCATTATTTTGGATGTTATGTTTATTGTGGTGAGGCATGAAATGAATACTCTATTTCCTTGGACCTAGTATGAAGTTTCTGCCTGCGGTTATTTTGCAATATGTAATCCTGTAGTCATTTCTTTCAAACTGCTATTCCTTGAGACCACATTGCTTCCATTCTCTAATATATTCTCCTGAATGCTTCCAATTTTAACAATGATGGGAGCTGAGAGAAAACCTCAACAAACAATGGTCTACTTAGTTTACAACCCCAACACACCATGCACATGTATGTAACACACCCGGCAGAAATGGGCCTTTTAAAGAACTGGATTATAATCAGGTCCTCTGCCAAAAACAACCTGTTTTAACAGCTCTTAGCCGGAAAGCTGGTAGAGAGGACAGGCTGAAGGTGTTTTTCAGGAACGAGGCAAAGGCAGTATCAAGTCTGGAATGCACTGTTTGTTGCTGGCAACTGTTTCTTCCAGGCACAATCAGAGCATCTCAGCAGCATGGCAAGAACCCTTCCTAGTGTGGTGAGTTCACCTAAGAGGACTCCAGAGGAAAGCACTGAGGATGACTGAAGGGAAAGCCTCCAGCTATTAAAGCACGTCAGCCAGGACGACAATTCCGTTCTTTCTTTACTGATAGAAAAGCGAAGTAGGTGCTTTTCTTCTCACTTTAATCCTGTACTCACCTGGAGAAAACAAAGAGGTAACAGGAGAGGAGAGTTTTAATGTAAGTGTCATTAAAATATCATTAACATGGCACTTATGTGAAAAATGCAGAGACTGAAACTTAGAAAAAGAGCAGAACCTGCCTTACGGGGGGGAGGGGGGGAGAGAAACACCTGATCATGAAATAGTGACTTGGAAATAACTGTGGGCCGCCTCAAAACCCCCAATACAATCCAATGAAACACTCATGGGAGACAAATACGTGAAGATGTTGTTGGAAATCCCTAGTATATTAAACAAACAGCATCTACATGTTCTGTGAAAATGGTTGTAACCAAAATATCTAAATAAACAAGAACAAATGCAAAAGCCATGTTCTAATTTAAGAATGGTAAAGAAGAATATTTGGGTGATCACGCATCCAAATTCAGGATTAAGTTCCGTAACATTTTCAGTACTGGGATTTCATCTTCAGTCAAATCTGTCTTTCAAATGCACTGTGAAAACTGGCCTGAATCAGCAAGACTGGACATTTTATTTTATTTCTAATTTAGCTTCCAAAGAAAGGGGTTTCTGTATGGGATTTTTATGCATATTTTACCCATGCTCATTCTTTCTATAAATCTTTCACTAGCAATGCATAACTTTACATCCTTTTGAAATTTGACATATGCTATCCATAAACCTCAGAGAAAAGCCAGGGAGATTTATAAACCAATGTTGGGTGTTTTAATAGTCTTTTCAACACCTCAAGTTAAATGTAAGGACAATTTTTGTTCTCAGTGGTAGGTCTTCTGTAACACTTATCCTACTTCAAGTTTTGGCCATAGAATGAACTTTCAGCTAAATCTTACAGTCTTAAACACACACAAACATGAATACACACACATGTAAACATATACACACATATGAATACACACACATGAATACATTAACACACATTCTAATACACAAGACGTACTCACACATTAACATATACACATGCAAACGCACACAGACACATGAATACACAAATGCATTCACACATATACATGAATATATAAACATGCAAACACATGTAAATGCAAACACATGAACACACACACGCATTCAAACACTTGCAAATATACAAACACACACACACACACACACACACGGGAGAAAGAGAGAGAGAGAGGAGACAGAGAGAGAGAGGAGGGGTTGGAGAAAGAGCTTCCTACTCCAGCCCGCCAGCCCTAACTCAGAAAGCTGTAACACAGGTTGATGGGCCATAAGCTTTTCACCATTGTAGATAAACAGCTTTCAGTAATAAAGCTACTGTGGCCTAGCGGCGAGAATTTCAGGACAGTAGTCTTATTTTAGATAGTTACTGATATGCTTAATATCCATTTTTTTTTAATTTTTTATTTTCTTCTCCTTTAGTCATAGTCACAATCAGTTTCGGTTTTTGCACTAAATATTTGCCAAATCTGTCCTGTTTTTACGACTTTAATCATACTAAAATTGCCATCTTTCCCTGTTTGTATTCTCAACCATTAGACACCGAACTTTTAAAGAGTTTTAAAAATAAACAACTTCACTCTCTGCCTTGCTGTTCTAGAATGTGCTACATTTTTTATATGCTGCCAACCCCATTATAATGCAAACTCCCCTTCAGGTAACTCTCACCTTTCACTTCTCTCCATCACAGGATGAGTAGATGATTTCTTTTAGCTTTAACATCTGGGCATGTACACTCCTCCCCAAATTCCACACCTCCATAACCAAATGCTTGACCTGGATACAATACAATACTTACTTTGATACAACTTGCAGTGTTCTTCTGTTTAGACAACACTCAAAGAAGTAAAAATCACCTTTGTAATATTCCTCCCATTTCTATAAACTTGCTCCAACTCCAGCCACTCAGTGAGTACATGTATTAAAATAATCCTCAGCAGGGTATGAGGCTGTGGTTAGCCTAAGACACTCAAAGGGACATGAGCAGCAAGAGATTACAGTTACTATTCAACAATTCAAAATACTTCAGCATATTACCATATCCTAGTTCAAGTATCAAAATAAGTGTGAATAAAAAATAAGAAATTTTAATCTCTATAAGCATCCTTTTTTTAATACTTAGGTATCTTAGATTCATTTGTATCCATAAGTGTTCTATTATTTGTTTCTGTGGTTTGTATTTTTAATTTTCTCTATTTTTAAAAAAAATATTTCTAAGGGGAAATAATGTAATTATAATTTCAAAAAATAAAAAAATAATTGAATGTAAAAAAAATAAATAAACAACTTACAATCTGGTAGCACAACACCCAAAAATACTAGTTCTCTCAGTGGCTTCTTTAGTAAGTATTTAACTTATTGAAGTATTGTACTTTAGACAAAATGAAAGGCTGAAGAGAGTTAGGACCAAGAAGCACGTGATGGTGGGAATTCTTGAGATATATGTTCTCCAAAGGGAGAACTTGCACAGTAAAGTATGAGGAAAATAGCATATCAACATTCAGTATCTCCTGGTGTATTATTCAACGAATATTTATTTGTTGACTAAAATATAATCTATGATATATCAAAACCTTGCAACATATATCATAAAACATAAGAAAGGTGTGACATTAGCTCACTCTTTTTGGTGAATGAAGGAAGATGTTGTGTAAACAGAAGACACACAGCAAGTGGTAGCTAGGGAGATGTTGCTGTGTTTGTATCACATCTGCCACATTTTTCAGGAAGTAAACAAAAGGACCATGTAATTCCCACAATTAGAGCAATACTTACAAGAGAAGATACTGGAAAGATGCCTATATATCCTGTTATCAAATTGTTAATGTGCCTCGGATGTTATGATGTGAGGTCTAAAGGCTTACTTCTGAACGGTGACTCATGACGTTGGCAGAATTTAAAATATAAAGATGCCCAGCTGCCTTGCCTGATTAGAACCCGGCAAGCAAACTGCACATGTAAATGGCTTAATATTTTATTTAAGTATTTGCGAGATACTTTCACTAAACTGATAGATACTATTTTGGCTAAGCAATCATCACTACTTTTAATCAGCACTGAGGTGAGGGTACCTCGGCATCCAAGGAAGGCAGCAGTTGTCACTCTCCCAATACACCACAATGTTCATAGCCCTTTTCAGATTGCTTTTATTATACTGGAGCATTCTTTGTATGCGATTAAAATTCATGAAATCCAAATGTATTGCACTTCAAACAAAATAATGCACGTTAGGGGTATGTAATTAAATATTAAAGTCAAAGAATGGAAAAGGGCACCCAACAGTGGAGAAAGTAGATCGTGGTGTCTGTCTCTAGCCCTGCAGAATTTACCTGGCAGAAACGCCATGAACAGAAGTGCTTTTGCTTGTCGTTCCAGAATTTCCTTGTCAAAGAAGGTTTTGCTGTCTTTTGTACAATGCAGAGAAATACTTAAGACATAAACATTACATTTATATGGCTCACATATTATGGAATCACGTCAGTGGGGAAACTAAAAGGTTAATAGTTAGGCCCAAGAGCAACAAGATTCGGATATGAAAGAAAAGAATATCAGACAATGTATCTACATCCTTCTCTAGATCCAAACACTCTTGGTAAAAGAGGGCCATGATGCCCCTGGCTTAAAGAAGTTATTTCACTTCACCTTGAAACAGTTTTCTACATGTTTGGAGATGAAGGCCTGGGGTTTTGAGAATGACTGTCCAGGCCCTCTAATCATTTAAGATTGTTCTCACAAGTTGGGGTAAGGATTTTACCATCAAAAGTTGAAACAGAATGACAGAATGCTATTAACATAGGGAGAACACAGCCATCGCCCACAAATACAATCCTCTAAGCATCATTGTGATCAGTCAGTAAAAGTTTAGTCCCATAAGAATGAGATTATTTTATACATAAAACACATAAAAGGCTCCACCAGGAAATTTTTATGGCAGATAAACCCTTTCAGCAAATTAACAGTACACAACATTAACAAACAAAAATCAATACCCTTCCTACATATAAAAGACTCACATATTGAGAAAGAAATCAGAGAAAGAGTAACCTTTACAGTAGACTAAAAAAAAAAAAAAAAAAAAAAAAAAAGAAATACCTTGGAATAACTCTAAACATGCAAGTAGATGACATTGATAATTTAAAAAAAAACATTAAGACACTGAAGAAAGAAATTGAAGACTATGACAAAAGATGGATAGATCCTCAGGGATCAGGAGGACTAATACTGTGAATATGATCATTCTACCACAAACAATCTGTAGAGTCAGTAAACACTTCAATATTCATTCATAATTCTTTGCACAAAGTTAAAAAAAACCTTAAATATAATAAAAACCACACTTACACATGGACACATGTACACGTGAGCACACACACACACAAGAATAGCTAAAATAATAATGAGTAATAAAAGAATTGTTTGAGGTATCAACATCAGATTTCAAGTTATATATAGAGTTATAAGAATAAAAACAACATAGTATTGTCACAACAACACACATATTGGCCAGTAAAATAGCATTACTTTGACATAAGCTCATACACCTATAGACATGTGATGTTTTTCAAAAAGGCCAAAAATACACATTGGAAAACAAAACAAAACAAAACAGCATCTCAACAAATAGCGCTGCTGAGACTTGATGGCTGCATTGAGAAGAATGAAAATAGTTCCATAGTTATCATCCTGCTTAAAATTCACCTCCAAGTGATCAAGGACTAAACACAAGACTTAGATACCCTAAATCTGATAGAAGAGAGCACTTAAATTCACTGGCAAGCTCATTTTTTTTTCTTAAAAATCTAAACTGAAGTCTGACAGAAATTTGAAACAAGGAACTCAATTATGAGGAGATGAACACACTTCTGGATTTTAAAAAAAAAACAAACATTCTGATCCTTTTTCTTAAGACCTTGGCTGCAATAAACATGTGTTGCCTGTTCTACAAAAATAACAATGTGAAACAAACAGACAAAAACAAAAATAACGGTGTGAGACTTACATTTTTGTCAATATGTGGAAAGGAATAATAAATGTGGAAACCACTGGCTGGCCCAACTCGTCAAAGAAACACAGCAAACATTGTCAAGTACTGCTTAAACTGTCTCTAATTCTTGCTTGGAGAAAAGAGTTGAGTCCGCTTGGCATGAGACCTGTCACAGGTATAGAATCCATAGCTATAAGAGATCAATAGGTAATAATGCTGCGCTTTGTTTAAAGAACACACAGAGCATCTTTCATAAGCATAACAGAAATTGGAGAGGTATACTCCCAGAAACGTGGGCTTCTGAAGCTCCTTCTTAGAAAATCACTAGCAAGCTGTGTCGCGTCGATGCTTCTAATGCCTTTATGGAATCTCACCTCTTTTGACAGGACGGCTTTGATTTTAAGCCCCTATCCCAATGATTCAATGTATTGATTTTTTTTTTCTTCCCATTGTTCAGAAGGTTGGTTTATTTTTATAAGAACACTGCTGCAATGAGTCCATTAACACAGGAAAATGTGTATCTAGAAATTATTGCTCAGAAAAACTTCAACCTATGGGAAAAAAAGGAAAAGAAAATAGTCTGTGTTATATTTTAGACTCAGAAAGTACTAGGCGCTTTGGAAATCATTACTTTTATAATTACCAAAAGTCCAGAAGCAAGCAAGACACAATAGTAAAAGGAAAGGGGCCTCCCACATTTAAGGAAGTTTCTTAGACCACGCTTTTTACTTCACTTCACTAGTATTCACAATATTATCTGAATTTGAATGTGCAAAAAAAAAGAATACGTTTTTAATTTATAAGGTAAGAATTTACAATTTACAAAACTATCAGGAATAGTTCTGAAATATTTATGTTTAAAAATGAAATTCTCTGGCCTAAATAACATTTGTTTTTATAAACCAGAATCATAGATTACATTTCATTGGAATGTGCTTATTCTGTCCTGGTCGGGGTGGGAGTGGGGATGATATCACAGGGTTCTTTCACTAGCCTGGAACTCACCAAGGAGGCTAGAATGTCTGGCCAGGAGTCTCAGGGATTCCTTAGTCTCTACCTCCTCGACCCTGGGATTTTAATAGAATTCCACTACGCCTATGTTTTAGAAACTTGTTATTGGGATCAACCTCACATCCACCTGCTTGGGAGGCAATCATTTACCTAGACAAACTATCCAGACTCATTGATTATTTCAGCTCTGTTTTCAACAACTTGGAACCAGGGGTGGAAAAAAAAAACAGGCATGGTTATTCTAATATCCAACAAAACAGACTTCAAATTAAATTTTGACAGAAGATATCAAAAAGGTTGCTTCATACCGATCAAAGAAGCAGTCTATCAAGAGAAATTATAATTATATATAGTATATATACATATATAATTATACAGATGATTATACATACAATTTTATATATACATATATATGTACACACACACACACACATATATATACATAAACACACTGAATATAGGTTGGTTGCCACATTTGAATGGATGGACCCATACCCAAGATTATATGGGTAGCACAAATTAGCCTTTGTGGCTTACAAAAAAGAAGACATGAAGTTGGGAGGAAATAGAGAGAAGGACTGCATGTAGAGGAAGTTAGGGAGAAGTCTGTGGGTGAATAAAATCAAAATACACATGGCAGTTCAGTGTCCGTGGGTTCCATAGGAATAGGAAGAGGGACTGCCTCTGACGTAAACTGATTGGCCTGCTCTTTGATCACCTCCCCCTGAGGGGGGGAGCAGCCTTACCAGGCCACAGATGACAATGCAGCCACTCCTGATGAGATCTGATAGACTAAGATCAGAAAGAAGGAGAGGGGGACCTCCCCTATCAGTGGACTTGGAAAGGGCATGCATGAAGAAGGGGGAGGAAAGGTGGGATTAGGAGAGGAGGAGGGAGAGGTTAAAAAAAAGAAAAAATATAAAATAAAAATTAATTAAAAAATAAAAATACATTGTCAGCATACATAAAATCCTCAAAAACTAATAAAATTATGTTAAAAGAATAAAGTAATAAATGAGTAAAATTCATGCATTCAAGAAACCATGATTTCTAATACTTTAGTCTTACATTTCTAAACTCCAATAAACATGAGAAAGTAAAATGTGTGTAAAGTCATCAGCTCTTGGCAATCTGATATTGCTTCTCTAGAAAACTAACACGCATGGTTTGTGGAGCTGAAACTGGTACATGAAAGCTTATGAGCATTTGAAACTTCAGGTTCACACTAGTTTTGCTTTTCAGAAAGAGATCTGTGGTATCTGTTTTATTATGTTACAAACTTGGTAGTAATATACAAAGAAAGAAGGGAGGAGGGCAGGGAGGAAATAAGGAAGATGTGGAGGAGAAAGAAAGAAAGATCATGTTTTAGAGATTTCTAACTGTGAACGGACACAAAACACTCTTAGATACACATTCTTTTTCCTCTGATGTGCTTGTTCCATTTATAACATAGTCTAAATCACTTTTTTAATAATGACACAGAAGAGCTACTGGTTAGTCACAAATAAAACATAAAGCAAGAATCTGCAGATTTCCCTCTAGGTGATTAGAAGATTCAGAATTCATAGGGAATTAAAAAAAAATACTATGTGACACTTGACAGAGATCTGAGCAAGAAGCAAACTGTGCCTATCTCAGGATGGCCAATAACAGAGAGACAAAAACAGTGTATCTACCTTTTGCTGGACTCAGTTTTGAGTAGCACCATGGAACCCTGAATAACTTCAGTTTTTTACAAAGCCCTATAATCTGAGTCAACTAAATAGTAAAGGATGAAGGATACTTCCAGCCACAAATAGAACAATGGCACTAGGCAGTATTGTAAAAAGTACCAACTCTGAGTGTCTATCTCTAGTGTAGTAGAGTTTACGTATCCCCTACTATTGCTGTGATAAAACACAATGATCAAGCCAACTTATAGTAGCAAGAGTTTATTTGGTCTTATGGTTTAGAGGGAGATTCTATAATGGTAGTGTGGCAGAAGATAAAAGACATAATTGCTGAAGCTGAAAGCTTGAGGCTCAGATATTTTTATTTTAATTTTAAAAATTTATTATAAGTTATTCACTTTGTATCCAGCTGTAGCCCCCTCCCTCACCCCCTCCCAATCCTGCACTCCTTCCCTCTTCTCCTCCCATGCCCCTTCCCCAGTTCACTGATAGGGGAGGTCCTCCTTCCCTTCGATTGAACCCTAGTGTATCATGTCTCATCAAGACTGCCTGCATTTTCTTCCTCTGTGGCCTAGTAAGGCTGCCCCCCCCCCCAGGGGTTGGTGATAAAAGAGCCAACCACTGAGTTCATGTCAGAGATAGCTCCTGTTCCCATTACTAGGGAATCCACTTGGAGACTGAGCTTCCATGGGCTACATCTGTTCAGGGGTTCTAGGTTATCTTCATGAATGGTCCTTGGTTGAAGTATCAGTCTCAGAAAAGACCCCTTGGCCCAAACTTTTTGGTCTGTTCCTCTCCTTATGGAGATCCTGTCTCCTCAATATCTTTCTGTCTCCCCCTTTCATCATAAGATTCCCTGAACTCTGCCCAAAGTTTGGCTTTGAGTCTCAGCATCTGCTTAGATACCCTGTGGGAACTAGAAAATATCCTGAGTGAGGTATCCCAGAAGCAGAAAGACACACATGGTGTATACTCACTTATAAGTGGATATTAGACATATAGTATAGGATAATCATACAAAAAATCTGTATGCCTAAAGAAGCTAAGCAAGAAGGAGGACCCTGGGTAAAATATTCAACCCTCATTCAGAAAGGCAAAGGGCATAGACATTGGAAGAGGGAGAAAACAGGGAACAGAGGCTCAGATCTTAAACTGCAAGTAGGAAGTAGAGAACAAACTCGAAATGGCACAAGTCTTTTAGCTCTCAAAACCCATTCCCAGTGACATGCTTCCTCCGGCAAGGCCACACATCTGAAGCCTCCTCAAACAGAGCCACCAACTAAGGGCCAACCACTCAATTGCCAGAGATTATGGGGGACCTCCATCCCTCAAACATGGCAGTTTCTCCATATATCTCTTCAATATCATCATAGTAACAAGTTCAAACATAACCTGGTAGCTGAATGTTATGCCGCCATCAAAACATGACAGCTAACTTTTCCACATCAATAATACACACATTTAAATTAGTTTAAATTTTAGGAGGAAGATACATGGGAAATTATTTCTTCACATGAAAAATAAACTGTAAATGTTATTGAAGTGCACTGTACGGGGAAATGAGATCTGTTGCTTAATATAGATCTAAATAAACTTGACGGTGCCATATTATTTTCCACAGTACTGCTTGGGCATGTGAATTATATGATTTGGTATTTTTATAGATGCATTAGTCAACTAATTTTGATTTTGTGATTGACAGCTATATTAAAATGTGTTACTTTATTCCAAAGTTGAAATATTTCTTAAGACAAATATACATTCACAGTGTTATTGTTTTGCTTAATCATATTAGATTTAATTCTGTGTAGTCTACAGCTAATAGAATTCAATTACATCAATAAAAGGTTATAGTCTTTGATGTCAACTCAGATTATGCTCACAATAAACTATACACTACATATCACACACACACACTACATACGAACATACATACATACATACATACATACATACATACATACATACATACATACATAAAAGAACTTGTAACTAGGACAAACATGGGAAATGATGGACAGAACCAGTTTAATTCTTCTTTCTTCTTGAAGGAGTCTACACACCCATTAATCTCCCAGATTTCATTGCAGAGTCCCATGGAAGGAATAGTTTTAAGTCACTGCCAAGGACCACACTGATAATAGTGACAATGTTTGAACAAAATTATATCTGACATAATTTACTCTATTCTGTTAAATACTTCTGAAAACCCAGTGCACGTGCACATGTGTGTGTGTGTGTGTGTGTGCACCCACACACACACACACACACACACACACACACGCAGCCTTCGAATGGCCCTGCCTGGACTTGCTCCAAATCTAGCCAATTGTGATTCATTCATGCTATCACTATGTAGTCCTACCTATTTTCTTTACCGCAGAGCAGAGCCGTCACAGAAGCTCATTCTGAAACCAAATATCACTACATGGTGTGATTATAAACCCAGACCCCATCCAGGAGATTCAGACGCTTGCTAAGAACTCTCTGTACAGCATGTGGCATGACCAGAGCACAGCCCCAAGAAGCAGCAGCAGCAAACAGGATGTCTATATCCTATTAGCACTTCACCAGGATCATCACTGCCCTGTGCTCCTCTACGATGTTAAGACATTGAGATGGATAACTGCATGATTTTATACTAAAACATCTCTCCCTTTTATTTATTTGTTTTTTTAATTTTTATTTTTTAATATTAGTTACAGTTTGTTAACTGTGTATCCCTGCTGTATCCCACTCCCTCTTTCCCTCCCAATCCCACCCTCCCACCCTCATCTCCTCCCTGCCCCTTTCCAAGTCCACTGATAAGGGAGAACCTCCTCCCCTTCCATCTGATACTGGTTTATCAGGTGTCTTTAGGACTGGCTGTAAAGTCCTTCTCTGTGGCCTAGCAAGGCTGCTCCTCCCTGGGGGTGGGAGGAGATCAAAGAGCCCGCCATCAAGTTCATGTCAGAAACCCATTATTAGGGTACCCACTTGGATACTGAGCTACCAAGGGCTACATCTGAGCAGGGGCAGAATGCAGGGAGTCAAAAAGGTGGGGGGGAGAGTTAATACAACCTGGAGAAGACAGGAGTTCCAGAAGGACCAAATATATCTGGGCACAGGGGTCTTTTATGAGACTGTTTCTCCAATCAAGGACCATGTATGGATCCAACCTAAAACATCTCTCTTACATCCTGGTTTTAAATATTCACTAAGAACTGTTACCCTGTAAAACCTTAATTTTTATGCCTCCTCAATGTTACCTTTTAGTTTTTATCTTGGTGTTTATCACATACAGTACCACAGAGGTATGTGTACCTCTTGGAACAATATAGGGTAAAGAATCAACAAGTTTGATTTTATAGAGAAACACGGTTTCTTCAAAAGACATCCAGTAGGAGACCTTGCTGCTTTTTGTTTTGTTTTATTTTGGGTTTTGTTTGTTTGTTTGTTTGTTTGTTTGTTTGTTTTTTCACTAGTTATGGTGCAAAAGCATTCCCTTTACCTTCACATCTTGGTCTCACCTACTGCCCTCCCTAGATGCTAAGATGAGGTCACTGCCAATACAAGCCAAGTCTGAGCAACTGAAGTAAGAAAGGTTGATTTGGGAAGTTGGGCACTGAAGATTCAATCAGTATGGAATCATAAGCATACAACAGGGATATCTACTGAAAGCTTAATGTGTGAAAATAATCCTGTTAAATATGTAATATGCACTGATAAAAATGGACATAGCATAAAATAAGGAGGATGCTAATTAAAGATACAAAACACCATCCTATGTGTGATCCAGAGTATCTCCCAGTGCAGGCTCACACTGCATACCCTCCCACATTTTTAACATTCACGATGCTCCACACTAATGACAGAAAGATGAAGCAGTGATTCAGGCTATCTTGTGGCAAACAAAAGCTGTGCCACTGTAGGAGCTACTAAGGACATTCATAAAAATGTTTGCTATGACAACAGAATTCCAAGATCACGGGTTAAACTGAATCCCCCCTTGCTCCCTCAGAAAAGAGGCTGACATTCACAACATTGAATATCACAAAGGGAGCTTATTTGGGAAAATAATATATGTAGATGCAGTGAAGTTAAGGTGAGGTCATTGGGAAAAACCAATATGGTCTCTGTTCTCATAAGTGTTAAAGTCTTCTTTTTTTTTTTTCCCAATGAAACTGTATAATTTAATAAGAACATAAATGGCCCAATTTAAAGTGGATAATGTTTTTTTCTTTTTATTAATTAATTTATTTTTTATTAATTACAATTTATTCATTTTGTATCCCAGCTAGAGCCAACTCCCTTGTCCTGTCAAAATCCCATCCTTCCTCCCTCTTCTCTTCTCATCCCTCTCCCAAATCCACTGATAGGGGAGGTCTTCCTCCCCTTCCATCTTACCCTAGTCTATCAGGTCTCATCAGGACTGGCTAAATTTTCTTCCTCTCTGGCCTGATAAGGCTGTTTCCCCATCAGGAGGAGGTGATCAAAGAGCCAGCAACTAAGTTCATGTCAGAGACATTCCCTGTTCCCCTTACTAGGACACCCACTTGGACCTGTAGCTGCAATGGGCTACATCTGTGCAGGGGTTCTAGGTTATCTACATAAATTGTCCTTGGTTGGAATATCAGTCTCAGAAAAGACCAATGGGCCCAGAATTTTTTATTCTATTGCTCTCCATGTAGAGTTCCTGTCCCCTCCAGGTCTTTCTATCTCCCTTCTTTTGTAAGATTCACTGCAATCTGCCCAAAATTTGGCATCTGCTTTATTACCCTGTTAGGTAGAGTCTTTCAGAGGCCCAATGTGGTAAGTTCCTGTCCTGTTCCCTGTTTTCTTCCTCTTTCAATGTCTATCTCATTTGCCTTTCTGAATGAGGATTGGTCATCTTACCCAGTATCCTCCTTCTTGCCTATCGTCTTTATGTGTACAGATTTTAGTATGTTTATCCTATATTATATTTATAATATCTACTTATAAGTGAGTATATACCATGTGTGTCTTTTTGCTCCTGGGATACCTCACTCAGGATGATCCTTTCTAATTCCCACATTTTGCCTGCAAATTTCATGATTTCATTATTTTTAATTGTTGAGTAGTATTCCATTGTGTAAATGTACCACAATTTGTGCAGCTATTCCTCCAAGGAGGGACATCTGGTTTGTTCCCAGATTCTGGCTATTACTAATAAAGCTGCTATGAACATGGTTGAAAAAAATATTCTTGTTGTATACTTGAACATATTTTGGATATATGCCTAGGATTGGTTTAGCTGTTTAAGGTATCACTATTCCTAATTTTCTGAGAAAGCACTAGATTGATTTCCCAAGTGGTTGTAATTCTAAATTTCATACGAAAAAAACAAGAATTGCAAAAACAAACAAACAAACTGTACAACAACAGATCATTTGGCAGTATCTCCATCCTGATCTGAAGCTGTTCTACAGAGAAATAGTAATAAAAACTTCATGGTATTGGCATAGAAACAGAATGGTGGATCAATGGAGCCAAATAGAAGACCCAGAAATAAACCCACACATCTACGGATACATGATTTTGACAAAGAAGCCAAAACCGTACAATGAAAAAAAGACAGCATCTTCAACAAATGGTACTGTTCCAACTGGATGTCTACATGTAGAAAAATTCAAATAGATCCATATTTATCACCCTGCCCCAAACTAAATTCCAAGTGAATCAAAGACCTCAACATAAAACCAGACACACTAAATCAGTTAGAAGAAAAAATGGAGAAGAACCGTGAACTCCTTGGCACAGAAGAGAACTTCCTGAACAGAACACCAACAGCACAGGCTCTAAGATCAACAATCAATAAATGGGACCTCAGGAAACTAAAAAGCTACTGTAAAGCAAAGGACACTGTTGTTAGAACAAAAGGACAGCCTACAGACTCGGAAAGGATCTTCACCACCCTAAATCTGCAATAGGGATAATATCCAGATATATAAAGAACTAAAGGAGTTAAAAAGCAATAAATCAAGCAATCCAATTTTAAAAAATGGGGTATGGAGCTAAACAGAGACTTCTCTGTAGAGGAATATTGAATAGCAGAGAAACACTTAAAGAGATGCTCAACGTCACTAGCCACCAGGGAGTTGCAAATCAAAACAACCCTGAGATTTCAACTTACATCCATCAGAATGGTTAAGATCAAAACCTCAAGTGACAACACATGCTGGAGAGGTTGTAGAGAAAGGGGAACCCTCCTCTATTATTGGTGGGAATGTAAACTTGTACAACCACTTTGGAAATCAATCTGGCACTTTCTCAGACAATTAAGAATTTAGTGCTGCCTCAAGATCCAGCTATACCACTCCTAGGCATATATCTAAACTATGCTCACATACACAACAAGGACATTTGTCCAACCATGTTCATAGCAGATTTATTCATAAAGGCCAGAACCTGGAAACAACCCAGATATCCCTCAATAGAGGAATGGATACATAAACGGTGGTACATTTACACAATGGAAAACTACTCAGCAATTAAAAACAAGAAAATCATAAAATTTGCAGGCAAATGGTGAGATCTAGAAAAGATCGTCCTGAGTGAGGTATCCCAGAAGCACAAAGACACACATGGTATATACTCCCTTATAAGTGGATATTAGACCTATAAGATAGGATAAACATAATAAAATATGTACACCTAAAGAAGCTAAACAAGAAGGAGGTTCTGGGATAAGATGCTCAATCCTCATGTAGAAAGACAAATGGGATAGACATTGGAAGTAAGAGAAAACAAGAAACAGGAGAGGAGCCTACCATTGAGGGTCTCTGAAAGACTCTACTTAGCAGTGTATCAAAGCAGATGCTCAGACTTGTAATCAAACCCTGGGCAGACTGCAGAGAATCATATGAAAGATGAGGAAGTTAGTAAGGCCTGGAGAGGATGGGAGTGCCTCAAGGACCAAATATATCTGTGCACAGGGGTCTTTTCTGAGACTCATTCTCCAACCAAGGACCATGCATGGTTATAACAATAGTTTTAACTGTCTTTCATTGTAAGAAACAAAGTAAATTTAAAATGACAGTATATAATGCTATAAGGTGTGAAGATATAAGGAGTTATAACAGAACAGTTTGGATATATTTTGACATTAAGGTTTGTAGTTAATTAGACATTGCTTGGTAGTCCCATTATAATCTGGGTTCATGGGAAGTTTAAACCAACTTGCCTAAATTTATGGTGTATACCAGGATTCCTAATGAAGGCTTATCTTGAAGATACAAGTCTGTCTCAAGACTGTCTTCCATTGATGCACCTGGAGGTTCACAAAGGTATTTATTTCAGCCATAAATGTTCTAAAGTTGATTTAGAAGTTCTAAAACAATTTAACTTTTAAAATTGTTTGAATCAAATCAGCAATTCCAAAATCAGGAATTATTTCACCTGAACAGCAGTATGTCTTCAGTAAGATCCCATAGGAAGTTTGGTCAATCAGAGTGTTTGAATACCCAGAACGTAACCATTAAAACCATACTAGAGTATAGAGAGAGGCAGCAGTGCACAAAGAATGAGTGTGAGAGAGAGACTGGAAACAATTCTGCAGTGTATCATGGTACAGACATTTGCAAAATACCAGATCTCCTGCCAGAAGGCCCACCTGCCTAATGAGCTCCTTTAACAGAATGGCTCCTGACACGTAAGACAAAGAAACATGGATTGCAGTACATGGGGGAAAGAGCACATGTCAAAGATGCAGAAGCTAAGATGTTGCAGCTGGATCTAAGAAATGCCAGGGTCTCTAATGATGCATCAGAAGCCAGCCTGAAAAGGGAGAGGAGGCCTTCAGGTGACCCAGGAACAGCTGACAACTGGACTTCAGAGTTCAAGGACTTGCAAAACTATGAGGAAATAAATTCCTCAAATACATGCCATCCAGTTTGGAATATTTTACTTTACTATCCCCAGAAAAGTAATATGTGCTATTATATGAAGCTGACAAAAATTTTCCATAGTCACATAGACTATGCCTTAACATTTAAAAATCACTTACAGTTTGTGCATGCATGTGCACTCGTGTGTGTGTGTGCGTGTGCGTGTGTGTGTATTGACATTCTGGTAAAAAGGCAAAATATAATCTGTAAAATTCATTTGGCAATTTCTCATTAAAAAAACAAAAACAGATATTTTGTTTTCTTTTCAGAAAAGAGCAGCTTTACCAGTATGCTACTTTTAAGTCAGGATATGAGCACTTGCCTAGCACAGGACATAAAAAGCTCTCTCTGTGTTTCTTGCATCTTTAGAGATTTCCAGGTTAGCCAGTGTTAACAATGGTGCTATATTATAGTAATTGAGTTTATAGATTTCCTTTCTTATCTCTTAACAGTCTTCCTGGTAACTAACATAAAATATTTCTTGTAATTGTATTATCATTAGATGTCAACTAAAATTAGATGGAACACTAAAATGTATGCTGATTCCCAAGAACTCTTCACCTTGTATCTTCCTGTCACTTACCACTGAAGCCTCTGTATCAAAATCCTAAGCAAATAAGACATGAGTTCTGTACCATTTACTTTCCTCCCAACTCTGATTCCAAGATTCAGGCTCCCCTTGCTGCCCTTGGAATTTTGGGATCACATGACACCATTTGGTTCTTTGGTTTATTCGGATCATTATTTTCTTGCATGTACTCACTTGTTTAAAAAATTGTGGTGGTTTTCCAATTTGTCTTACTCAAAGTGTGAAAGCAGTGTTAAGGAAGACCAAAAGAAAAGTTGAATAGGTTTTTGATCTTAGCCATTCTGATTGGTGTAAGATGGAATCTCAGAGTCGTTTTGATTTTCATTTCCCTGATTACTAAGAATTTTGAACATTTCTTTAAGTGTTTCCCTGCCATTCAATATTCTTCTGTTGAAAATTCTCAGTTTAGCTTGGTACTCCATTTTTCAATTGGATTATTTGGTTTGTTGGTGTCTAATTTCTTGAGTTCTTTATATGTTCTAGATATTAGCCTTCTGTAAGATGTAGGGTTGGTGAAGATCTTTTCTCAGTCGAAAGGCTGTCATTTTGTTCTGTTGATAGTGTCCTTTACTCTACAGAAGCTTTTTGTTTTCTCGAGGTCCCATTCATCAGCTTAGAGCCTGAGCTGTTTGTTAAAAACAGCTCAGTTTGTTTTTTTCTGTTAAAAAAAAAAGTTAAGCAGGATTAAAAAGCACGCATATTGACGGAAAGAAATTGAAGTTTATCCTTCCTGTAACGAAAAAGGTTGGGAGGTTTTGATGTTGTTTTTGTTGTGTTTTGTTTTGCTTTGTTTTGTTTTGTTTTGTTTTGTTCTCAAAAGACACTGAGACACTGGACCATCTAGAAAATAGTTATCTCATCAATACCCAAAATGTTTTCAGTTAATATGCTTCACTTTGAGCAGTGTTACGAATATTTTTCTTGCTTTTTATTGCTAGTTGATACTACCTGAGTTTTGAAAATCTCCCACCACTTTCATATTCTCACATATTTTATCATACTTAGCATCTGTTTTATTTTAACAGTTAGTGTTTGAATAATATTACCTTGTAATTTTAGACACGTTAAAGTATTGAGATCCAGTCTACAGAAAGCTAAACTCATTTTATTCCCAATACTATAAAGCACTTGTGTTTCTTTTCTCCCCTGCTCCCAAGGTCAGATCATTTACTTTTAAGTGGACTCGGACTTTGAAATAGAAGCTCTTAGCAAAAAGAGCTGATGTCTCTTGGCAATCTGTTTTCCACCATTCTTCTTTGACTTCCTTCATCCTATTGGCTAAAGTTCACATATCTAATAAGTATTCTTCATTCTTCTTATTTTTCTTACCACATTCTTTCTTCAGAGGAATATGCCAGTGTTGGTGTTACAGCATATAGAATAGCAAGACACTGATTCTTGGGTGCTTTGGTCATAAGCTTCTTACCTTCTTTGCTTAAGGGCTTTCTAACAACCATTTGGGGACATCAACTTCTTTAGAGATTGAAAAGCTTTTGGATTCTGGTAGCTCCTTAGGGTCCCTGCCTCCAAAGCATAGAAATATCTGTTATTCCAGAGATATTGACACCATGGGAAAACCTTGCTGGTTGTTCACACCACTGATTTGAACCATGTAACTCTTTCGCTCTTCACCTAAAGCACTGACAGCTACTTCCATGGTCATGAACTTCTTATAGAAAGTACAAAGTTCCGGTTTATCTTCCACTGCAATAAGTTTCTGGCACCTGGTATATGAAACAGTCATACCTTCATCTTCACACAGCTCATGGCCTAGAAAGGACCACGAAGAAGAGGCACATGCTTTTTTTATCTGGCCATTATACAGCTGTTATACAAGAACCTATGGTTACTGTTTGTGGACACTTATTATGTGAGATCTTCTATACAATGCACAGCAGTTCTATATTCTTATCTCTACTATGGATTACCTTTTCCTTTTCAATATGGCTCAGAAATCTGCTTACAGTATTATTGTGTTGTACTGTACCTCTCTGTCAGATCCTAATACCTCAAGTACCTATGGAAAAGAAGGAAAGAAGTTTTTTTAACTATGTGTGACATCAACATGGGGCCTGGAACAAAGTTTTATAGTTTCTAAAGACTGTCATGAGTTCTTTCTTTCTTTCTTTCTTTCTTTCTTTCTTTCTTTCTTTCTTTCCTTCTTTCCAAAGCACTGAAGATGAAGGCAACATTTTTGGTGACAATATAATTCAAAACATTTTGGTGGTTTCCTTAAGATCACCAACACAACAAGTTCTTCCACAAAAAGTGTAAGCTTTATTCACATGTATGACGGGCTTCTCACTATGCACACAGTTTGACAGCATCAATTGCCTACGTGAGACTGCATACTAGACACTGGGAAGAAGGTGAACACAGTAAGTGGTAGGTGCTGTCTACACTTTATCCACATATCCAGTGATAGAGAGTTAGATTATTATCTGTGAAAGTCAATAGCAACTGTCCACTTCACAGGATCTAGAATCACAGAGGAAACATGCCCCTGGGTATGGCTGTGAGGATAATCTCAATTAGGCTAGTCTTCACTGTCAGGCAAGAGAAAGAGAGAGCTCTCTCTGATTCCTGACTCTGTATACATTGTGCCAGCTGCTCAAGCTCCTGGTCCCGAATCTGTTTTAGGGTTTCTATTGCTGTGAAGAGACACCATAACCAGGGCAACTCTTATAAAGAAAAACATTTAGTTGGGGCTATATTGGGGGTTGGTCTGATGCTTGAATTTTGATGCTAATTATTGGCTTTCAAGATCTGGTTACTGCCCTATCCTTGTTGTGTAAACCTACCTAAGACGTTATACCTGATTGGCTGATTAAAAGGCCTAAAACCTGGGCAGGGCAGAATGGGGTAGGCATGACTAAAATTTCCATGCTTTAGGTACAAGAGAATCACAGGAAACAGACAGACAGGAAGAGAAAAGGATGCCACAATGGGACAGTGTGGAGAAGGATCCAAACAGGCTGGGGGAAAGGACTCTAATAATGGCATGGAAAGGCTCTGATAAAGAACACAAGCAGGAATTTATAAGATTATGGACAGAAGGTAACCCAGATAAAAATGATTAAGGTGTATGACATTGGATGGGGGCTGAAAAGTGGATAGTGAGGTTATTGAGACAGCAAGAGTGATATAGCTGGATCTTGAGGAAGCGCTATTCCTAATTGTCTGGAAAAGATCATCTTGAGTGAGGTATCCCAGAATCAGAATGATACACAAGATATATACTCACTCACAAATGGATATTAGATATATAATATAGAATAAACATACTAAAATCTGTACACCTAAAGAACCAAATATATCTGGGCACAGGGGTCTTTTATGAGACTGTTTCTCCAAACAAGGACCACATATGGAAGCAACCTAGAGCACCTGCTCAGATGTAGCCCTTGGTAGCTCAGTATCCAAGTAGGTACCCTCATAAGAGGAACAGAGACTGTTTCTGACATGAACTCGATGGCGGGCTCTTTGACACCCCCCCCCCCGCAGGGAGGAGCAGCCTTGTTAGGCCACAGAGGAGGACTTTGCAGCCAGTCTTGAAGACACCTGATAAACCAGTATCAGATGGAAGGGGAGGAGGTTCTCCCTTATCAGTGGACTTGCAAAGGGGCAGGGAGGAGATGAGGGTGGGAGGGTGGGATTGGAAGGGAAAGAGGAAGTGGGATACAGCAGGGATACAAAGTTAACAAACTGTAACTAATATTAAAAAATATAAATTAAAAAAATAAACTAGTCAAGAAGGAGGACTCTGGCTAAGATTCTCAATCTCCATTCAGAAAGGCAAAGGGGATGGACATCAGAAGAGGGAGAAAACAGGAAACAAGACAGAGCCTACCACAGAGGGCCTTTGGAAGACTCTACCCTGCAAGGTATCAAAGCACATGCTGAGATTCATAGCCAAACTTTGGGCAGAGTACAGGGAATCTTATGAAAGAAGGGAGAGACCATAAGACCTGGAGAGGACAGGAACTCCACAAGGAGAGCAACAGAATAAAAAATCTGGGCACAGGGGTCTTTTTTGAAACTGATAGTCCAAGCAAGGACCATCCATGGAGATAACCCAGAACCCCTGCACAGATGTATCCCATGGCAGTTCAGTGTATAAGTGGGTTCCATAGTAATGGGAACAGGGACTGTTTCTGACATGAACTGATTGACCTGCTCTTTTACCACCTCCCCCTGAAGGGGGAGCAGCCTTATCAGGCCACAGAGGAAGACAATGCAATCACTCCTGATGAGCCCTGATAGACTAGGATCAGAAGGAAAGGGAGGAGGACCTCCCACATCAGTGGACTTGGGGAAGGACATGGGTGAAGAAGGAGGAGGGAAGGTGGGTTTGGGAGGGGAGGCAGAAGGGAGCTACAGGGGGAATACAAAATCAATAAACAATAATTAATAAAAATAAAAAAAATAATAAACTCCTTGATGAATCTGCTTGCTGTTTCCATGATGGGTATACATTACATCACAGTGGTACACAGCAACCTTGCTCCCCATCTGCAACCTTTATTACCTCTTGTCTTTCTGAGAGTATCTTTGTTAACATGTTTGAGTTGATATGTCATTGTGATCTCGGTTGAATTTCCCTTATGATCAGTGTTTCAGGAGATTCTGGTTATTACTATATTTATCACCAAAAATAAATTAATGTTTATGAAATAAGGAGAACACAAACAAACAGAAATAAAGCTTGTTGTTCATGAGTTAATGTTAAAACATCTGCCCTGCCAAAAGCAATATTTAAATTCAGTATCATATCTACTGTCGTAGGTAGAGTTCCTTTGCTGGGACAAAATGCCATGACCCAAAAGCATATTGGGGAGGAAAGGGTTTATTTGGCTGACACTTCAACATGGCTGTTCACCCCTGAAGAAAGTCGTGACAGGAACACAGAAAGGGCAGGATCCTGGTGGCAGGAGGGGTGTTGCTTACTGGCTTGCTTTCCATAGCTTGCTCAGCTTGCTTTCTTATAGAACACAAGGATGACACCACCCCAAGAGGCTTCACCCCCCCCCACACACACACACACACACTCATCAGGAATTGAGAAAATGCCTTACAGGTAGATTTCATGAAAGCATTTTCTCCATTGAGTCTCTTTTCTCTGATGACTCTTGCTTGTGTTAAGCTGACACATAAAACCAGCCAGTACAAAATCACCCAGAATTCCCATACCAATTTTTATTTACTGGAATAGGAAAAAACAAGCCCAAGACTCATATGGATCACAAGAAACCTCAGGCAGATGAAGAACTTAATGTGCAACAAAAAGACCAAGATGGAGACAGCATATTTGATGTCCAGATTTACAACACCAAAGCAACAAGGCAAGCATGGACCCATTTCAAGAACAGACGTGCACACAGACAGACCTTCCACAGAGCTGCTGAAAACAAAGTAGAGAAAAAATGTGCCCCTGAATAACTGACAATGGAACAACTTGTCACACCCAGAAGGAACTGCATTCCTTTCAGTGCCCCACACCAGAGTCAACTCAAAATGAACTGTGGACTTCAACTGAATATCTGAAAGTTGATGACAACCAGACAAAGCTAAAGGGGAGAAGAAAAAAAAAAGATGCTTGACATTATGCTGTGCGAAATAAAATATGCATTCTTATATGGCCCCAAAAGGACCAGAAACAAAAGTAACAAGCATATCATAATAGCATATCAGCTAACAAGACTGTGCTCAGAATAGAAGCACTCAGTAGTGAGAAGACAACCAGAATGAAAAAAAAAAAAAAAAAGAAGAAAGAAATAAAAACGGTAAACCATAGAAATGGCTCAAATAGGTCAACAGTAAGCAAACCAGACACTTGGTCATGAAATGTACAGGACCTGGGGTGCTAGCACTTGCCTGATATCCAAGAACAGGTGAAGGTACTGAAGGTCAAGAGACATACAGACTTTTATTTCTTCTTGAGACAACTTTGGTGGCTTTCAAACACCAAGAAATCTGATAAACTCATTTAACCACTTAAAATTATCTGCATACATTTGTCAACATCCTTGTTTCAAGCAATACAAGTGTATTGCTTGATCTGATGAGGTATTTTATGTTACATTTTTTTCATGACTTAATGTAGAACGTTATAAAATCCATTTGAACATTCAAATGATCACCATCTGTTTCATTTCTTTGATTTTGTTTTTCTGGTTTCTATTGAATTGCTCTCTAATGCTAGGCTTATGATTTTCTTCCTCTCATTTTAATTTGGAAACCCATGTTTTCTTTTGGGGAGGGGATTCTTTAAAAAAGACTATATTTCTCTAAAATCCTTTTCTTACAAAATCATTTCATGCATATTTGATATCTATATATTATTCTTCTTTTTTCAATATAAAATATTTTGTTAAGACCCTTAAGAATTGTTACTTGATTACACTGTTTAGTTTCTTATTAGCAAGAGGGTTTATTTCCAGCTGCTTTCCTGTCACTGATTTTTAATTTAGGTCCACTGGCATCAGAAGATAATATCTGACATGATTCTAGTTATCTCAATGAGGTTAGCATTTTTATTATGGCCTTGTATGTGGCCTGCAGAAGAACATCTTCATGAATAATTCTTTTTCTAACTGCTGTGTTGTTGTTGTTTAATATCAGTGGCATTTTAGCCTGAAAATTTTTTCTCAATGCCCTTTTATTTCTTATTTTTGGTCAATTTCTCTTAAAATTGACAAATTTTGTACTTGTATTTTTAGGACTTAGCTATCTCTTCATTTTGATCAGTTCCTGTACAATGCATGATATCCATCACCTTTAATAAGCTACATACTAATTTATGCTGCTATATTATAACACCAAACCATTATTCTCTGTAGCATTACCCTGATTTTTCCTGATTTGAAATGGTTCTTGTCTAATGTTACTAAAGGCTAACAATCTTCCATTTGACTGTCGATTGGCATGGAACTTTGCCAGTCCCCTCTCCCTTTGAGATATCTTCGTGATTAGTTTTTTTTTTTTTTTTTTTAAGAATATTCATGTTGCTTTTCTCAAAAACCCAGCTCTTGGTTTCGTTGATTCTTTGAATTGTTTTATTTGTTTCTAATTGATTGATTTCAGCCCTGTGTTTGATTATTTCTAGCCATCTACTCCTTTTTGGCATGTCTGCTTCTTCTTTTTCTAGGGTTTTTAAGTGAACCATTAAGTTGCTTGAATGAGCGGTCTTGAATTTCTTCTTGAAGGCACTTAGTGCTATGAACTTTCCTCTTAGCACTGCTTTCATTGTGTCCCACAAGTTTGGGTATGTTGTGTCTTCATTTTCATTGAGTTCTAGGAAGACTTTAATTTCTTTCTTTATTTCTTCCCTGACCCAGCTGTCATTTAGTAGTAAGTTGTTCAGTTTCCATGTGTGTAGAGGCTTTTTGATATTTCTGTTGTTGTTGAGGTCCAGCCTTATTGCATGGTGATCAGACAGGATACAACGGATTATTTCAATCTTCTTGTATGTGTTGAGGCTCACTTTGTGACCAACGATATGATCTATTTTGGAGAAGGTTCCATGAGGTGTTGAGAAGAAGGTAAATTATTTTGTGTTTGGATGTAAAGTTCTGTAAATGTCTGTGAGGTCCATTTGATTCGTGACCTTTGTTAAAGACATTGTTTCTTTGTTTAATTTCTGTTTTGTTGACCTGTCCTTTGTTGAGAGTGGGGTGTTGAAGTCTCCTACTATTAATGTGTGGGGATCTATATGCGGTTTAAGTTTTATCAATATTTCTTTTACAAATGTGGGTGCCCTTGTATTTGGGGCAGAGATGTTCAGGATTGTGATGTCTTCCTGGTGGAATTTTCCCTTGATGAGTCTGAAGTGTCCTTCCCCATCTCTTTTTATTAATTTTGGTTGAAAGTCTATTTTATCAGACAAACCCTTAGCCAAGCTAACTAAAAGGCAGAGAGACACCACCCATATCAACAAAATCAGAAATGAAAAGGGGGACATAACGACAGACACTGAGGAAATCCAAACAATCATTAGGACTTACTTCAAAAATCTATCTGCCACAAAATTTGAAAATATAAATGAAGTAGACAATTTTCTTGATCAATTTGACTTACCAAAGCTGTATCAGGACCAGGAAATCAATTAAATAGTCCTGTATCCCCCAAGGAAATAGAAGCGGTCATCAAAAGATTCCCATTCAAAAAAAAGCCCAGAACCAGATGGTTTCATTGCAGAATTCTACCAGACCTTCAAAGAAGAGCTAACTCCAATTTCCTTCAAACTATTCCACAAAATAGAAACAGAAGGAACACTACCAAACTCATTCTATGAAGCCACAGTCACCTTGGTACCTAAACCTCACAAAGACCCAACAAAGAAAAAAATTTCAGGCCAATCTCCCTTATGAACATTGATGCAAAAATAATCAACAAAATACTTGCAAAGTGAATACAAAAACACATCAAAGATATCATCCACTATGACCAAGTAGGCTTCATTCCAGGCATGCAGGGTGGTTTAATATACGGAAACCCATCAATGTGATCCACCATATTAACAAACTGAAAGAAAAAAAAAAACAGATGATAATCTTCCTAGATGCTGAAAAAGCATTTGACAAAATCCAACATCCATTCATGTTTATAGTCTTGGAGATATCAGTGATACAAGGCACATATCTACACATAGTAAAGGCGATATACAGCAAGACTATAGCTAACATCAAACTGAACAGAGAGTAACTTAAAGCATTTCCACTGAAATCAGGGACAAGACAAGACTGCCTACTCTCTCCATATCTCTTCAACATAGTTCTGGAAGTCCTTCCTAGAGCAATAAGAGAGATGAAGGAGATCAATGGGATGCAAATTGGAAAGGAAGAAGTCAAATAATCACTATTTGCAGATGATATAATAGTATACATGAATGACCCCAAAAACTCTACCAGGGAACTCATACAGCTGATTAACACCTTCAGCAAAGTGGCTGGATACAAAATTAACTCAAAAAAAGCAGTAGCCCTCCTGTATACAAAAGACAAAAGGGCTGAGAAAGAAATTAGAGAAACAACACCATTCACAATAGCCACAAATGACATAAAGTACCTTAGTGTAACCCTAACCAAGCAAGTCAAAGACTTGTATGAAAAAAAATTCAAGTCTCTGAAGAAAGAATTAGAAGAAGATATGAGAAGATGTAAAGATCTCCCATGCTCATGGCTTGGCAGGATTAACATATTAAAAATGGCTATCTTACCAAAAGCAATCTACAGATTCAATGCAATTCCCATCAAATTACCAACACAATTCTTTACAGACCTGGAAAGAAAAATTCTCAACTTCATATGGAATAACAAGAAATTCAGAATTGCTAAAATAATCCTCTACAATAAAAGATCTTCTGGAGGTATCTCCATCCCTAATCATACACTGTACTATAGAGCAACAGTTATAAAAACTGCATGGTACTGGCATAGAAACAGAATGGTGGATCAATGGAAATGAACAGAAGACCCAGAAATAAACCCACACACTTATGGGCACCTGATCTTTGACAAAGATGCCAAAATCATACAATGGAAAAAAGATAGCATCTTCAACAAATGGTGCTGGTCTAACTGGATGTCTACATGTAGAAAAATGCAAATAGATCCATACTTATCACTCTGCACAAAACTAAAGTCCAAGTGGATCAAAGAACTCAACATAAAACCAGACACATTAAATCGGCTAGAAAAAAAAGTGGGGAATACCCTAGAACTCATTGGTACAGGAGAAAACTTCCTGAACAGAACACCAACAGCACAGGCTCTACGAGCAACAATCAATAAATGGGACCTCATAAAACTGAAAAACTTCTGTAAAGCAAAGGACACGATCATCAAAACAAAACGACTGCCTACAGATTGGGAAATAATCTTCACCATCCCTTTTTCTGACAGAGGGCTAATATCCAGAATATATAAAGAACTAAAGAAGCTGAAAAGCAGCTAACCAAGTAATCCAATTAAAAAATGGGGAACAGAGCTAAACTGAGAACTCTCTGTAGAGGAATATCGAATGGCAGAGAAACACTTAAGGAAATGCTCAACCTCATTAGCCATTAGGGAAATGCAAATCAAAACAACCCTGAGATTTCACCTTACACCCATCAGAATGGCCAAGATGAAAAACTCAAGTCACAACACGTACTGGAGCAGTTGTGGAGAAAGGGGAACTCTTCTCCACTACTGGTGGGAATGTAAACTTGTACAACCACTCTGGATATCAATCTGGCTCTTTCTCAGACAAGTAGGAATAGCGCTTCCTCAAGATCCAGCCATACCACTCCTAGGCATATATCCAAAAGAGGCTCAAGTACACAATTAGGACATTTGTTCAACCATGTTTATAGCAGCTTTATTTGTAATAGCCAGAAACTAGAAACAGCCCAGATGCCCCTCAACTGAAGAATGGATGCAAAAACTGTGGTACATCTACACAATGGAGTATTACCGTGCAATGAAAAATAAGGAAATCATGAAATTTGAAGGTAAATGGTGGGACCTGGAAAGGATCATCCTGAGTGAGCTGTCCCAGAAGCAGAAAGACATACATGGTATATACTCACTCATATAGACATATAACATAGGATAAACCTCCTAAAATCTGTAGAACTAAAGAGACTAATTAAGAGAGAAGACCCTGACTAAAATGCTCAATCCCCATTACGAAAGGCAAAGAGGATGGTAACCAGAAGAAAAAAACAGGAAACAAGCTAGGAACCTGCCACAGAGGGCCTCTGAAATGCTCTGCCCTGCAGACTATCAAAGCAGACGCTGAGATTTATGGCCAACTGTTGGTCAGAGTGCATGGAATCTTATGAAAGAAGTGGAAAATAGTAAGATCTGGAGAGGACAGGAACTCCACAAGGAGAGCAACAGAACCAGAAAATTTGAACACAGGGGTCTTCCCAGAGACTCATACTCCAACCAAGTACCAGGCATGGAGATAACCTAGAACCCCTGCATACATGTAGCCCATGGCAGTTTAGTGTCCAAGTGGGTTACATAGTAATGGGAAGAGGAACTGCCTCTGACATAAACTGATTGGCCTGCTCTTTGATCACCTTCCCCTGAGGGGGGAGCAGCCTTATCACACCATAGAAGATGACAGTGCAGCCACTCCTGATGTGATCGGATAGACTAAGATCAGAAGGAAGGAGAGGAGGACCTCCCCTATCAGTGGACTTGGGGAGGGGCATGCATGAAGAAGGGGAAGGGAGGGTGGGAATGGGAAAGGAGGAGAGAGGGGCTTATGGGGGGATACAAAGTGAATAAAGTGTAATTAATAAAATAAAATTAAATTTAAAAAAAAGAGTGTTCATGTTATCAAGGGGCTCACCTCTAAAGAAGCATGAGTCTCTCAGCAGCCACTGAGTGTGTACAGCATTTTTATCTCTGTTTTTGAAAGATTTCCATTAAAATTCCCATCACTTTGGCTGTTTACATGAGAGTCTTCCTTCCCACTTAGGCTTTTGAGTTAAGACTCCATATTTTCCTGTTCTTAGATAAAGTGTGTTTGCTCCGCTGAAGTTTATCTTTCCATTGTCCTTTGGTTGCCTGGCTTCTGACAGGAAGTCTAGTGGATTCTTCTGTTTAACTACGGAAAAGATCAATTTAGTAATTTATTTAATTAAAGATATTTTAAAATCTTCACACACAAGTTCTGTGTTTTCATAATTTCCACACTCCCCTCTCCCCTACCAAACCCCTCTTTGTCTGCACGTGGGCCTGCTTGCTTCTGTGTCTCTGTGTGTATGTTTGTGTGTGCGCGTTTGTAACCTAGTGAGTACACTCAGTGTTGCTATTACAAACATGTCTTTAGGGCTGGTCACTGGGCATAGGATAATCTCTCAGGAGTCTCTGGTCCCTTTCAACAATTAGATGACATATGTCCTAGTGTGGTATTTTTCGTGTTTCCCAGCTTCTGGGTTCCTGTGGACTTACGATTTGGGTGTCCATAGTTCTCATGCCTGCATAAAACTCTGGCTATGACTTTTTCAAATGAGTGCTCAATCTTCTGTTGCTGTATTCCTAGGAACACAACCAAACAAAAGGACCACTGCCTGTCTCCTAAAATTCCCTGGTCTTCTACCCATTTGTATTTAATTTTGGTCTCTTTGTGAATCATTTCTATTCTTATTTTTTTAAGTTCCCTAATAGTTTTTAAATTTTTTTCTCTTGTTTCTACCCAGTGCATGTTTTAAAAAAAAAATAGTGATTTCTTCATTTTGAATTTTATTATTTTATTTCTTACCATTTTCTCCTCATATTCATATTTTTCCTAGCTTCTTGAACACTGTTGATATACTTGCATACTTTTTATGTCCTAGCCTTTTAATGTTATCCCTTGTAACATTCTACAACTGATTATTCTTCTTCCTCATTTTTTTGAGGCCAATTTTCTGGCTTTGGAAGTATTTGATACCATAAGAGACATTTTGAATTTTAAGTCCTCAGATTTTTATTTGAACTGTTTTAATTTGCTTTTGGCTATGTTCCAGAAAACAATTATCATAAGTAGAATTAGTTTGATTCTTTTCTTTTCTCAAAAACACTTTTAACATGATCACTGTGCGCCTTGGACAGTCTTTAATCTATGGCTAATTGTCTCCCTTTCCTGAGGACTTGATTAGTTTGTGTCTGTTTCAACAATGTCAACAGAAGAAACAAGCACACCCTGAAAGGCTCACAACAGAAATTCATTCTCTTTTAGGTACGAAAGGGAAGAAAGCAGCTGTCTCACAGCCTATCTCCTTTTTAATGATCAAGTTTTTCAATCAACATGATGAAGCCCTGTACTTTTTTTTTTTAACCTCACCTTTCATTGTAATTCAAGTCCATCTAGAGAGTGTCTATTCTCTAAAAGTGTCACATTCATACGCAGCAGAGGTCCTGGCCTCAGCACGTATTCGCAAAGCACATGATACCTCCCACATAAGAGCTACACCACGAGTTGGTGGCCTGAGTGCTGTGGCCACTTCTGTGTTGTCAGCAGGATCTGTTCCTTAGTAGACCTCTTCTCTTCTCAAGGTCTTTGCCAGGCACTGGTACTTCACCTACACCTTTCTGTGGATCAGAACTTACCTACAGGCCCAATAGGATATCTTTACAAATCACAATTTGGCTCTAGACAGCTGCTTCTGAATACCTTCTCTGAAAAACATAGCTTCCCAGCCTTTGAAACCCACACCCCTGCCCTTCTATTGCAGTCAGGCTGACAGGTTCCACTGGTATTGGAAGTCTTTCCAGTTGGTAGGCTGATGCACTTGAAGACAAGCAGTTCTCCTATTTATATTCTGTCATGGATTGTGGCTTTTCCTTCATGTTGCCAAATGCCTCAAAGCTGTGACTACATTTCTTCCAGGGGAGTCTAATACTTTAAGGCAGGAGGCCATGCTTAAGTGTTCTTCCGTAATCACGAGGCCTGGAGATTGTCTTCTGTTGCCTTATACTGTGTTTAATGCTAACCATACAAATGCTTCCAAGTCACCTATAATAAGTTTCAGCCACTGTACTTTGTGCCTACTCATTCCTATGATACTTCCTCTTTGTTTGCCGGAAACATTTCATTTTATACAAATAAATCCCTGCTTCATAGTTGCAGGCTTTCATTTTTCTGTGCTGGGTCCCCAACATAGAACCTTGCTCAAGCTAAGCAAACTACTGAGCTTCAATCCATTCTTACGGTACTTTTCTGGTGAAAAATAATGTCACTTTATAAAAATATCAGTTAAAGGATTGAATGCTAATACATGACAACATTGATAATTTGTTATTAATACGTTCCCCAGAATTTTTTTATTCACTGATGTGTGTTTTCCAGCACTGCAGGGAACCAAATCTACGGCTGCATTCATACTCTGCAAAATACTCTAAGAATTAACTACAACCCCTGCCAAACCAATCTCATGATAAAATTTTTGAATTACAGACTTTGATAACTTCCAATATAAAAGTTAAATAGCATCTCTTATTAGTGAAAGATGAAGGCAGTAAATCTCTTATCACATATAATCTCTTTATAACCATAACCACAGTCCAGTGAATTTGGCTGGTTCTTGCTCTATGGCTGAGCGACTGTTAAAGTAGGGCTGTGGTTCTTTGAATGAGAATCCCTTCAGAAGTCAATGGAATTGTCATACTTGGCACTTGTTTGGTGGTTTTGAAATGACCATGAGGCCTGGCCTTGATGAAAGAATGTGTCACTGACGGAAGATTTTGAGATTTCAAAAGACTTGTCATTCCCAGTGTGTCCTTCTGCTTTCTGCTTAGAGTTTAAGATGTCAGCTCTCAGCCGTTCCTGCCACCATGCCTTGGCAAAACCATAATGAAAATGCACCCTCTGGAACTGGAAGGCCAACTAAATGCTTCCTTTTCTACATTGCCTTGCTCATGGTGTTTTATCTCACCAACAGATTAGTAGCTAGAACAGTGTGCTAGGATAAACTAGTAATGCCAAAATGGCTCACTCTAAGTGCACAGTGATGGCTCCTTTATCTAAATCATGGGTATGTTTGTCATTCTTTAAATCCTGGCAAAATGTTTTGATTGGCAGATGGGCTTCCTTTGAGATATCTTCATCTGTGCCTCATGATGACATTGGCATTCCACTATGATGTCATGAAGAGCGAAGGCCTCAGCACTGCAGCCCACAAGCTAGGCTGTCTCTGGGATTTCTTTAAGAGCTCCAGGGAGTTCTTTATCTAAAGTCTGATGCCTGTGAGCAAGTATAGCTCATCCCATCAGGTGAATGCATATTCTCAAGTGAATGCTCCTTTGTTTACTGTGGTCCCTTCCTGGTAGGTGGAGGCCTCTGATGAACTGGGTAGAGGCATAACTAACTGAGTCTGGACTTGTACCTGAGTGGTCAGCTGCTGCTCAGTCCTGATACCCCGGGCACTGGCTGTCATCACCAACCCTCTTAGGAGTTACTACCAGGAGGCTGATTGTGGTAAGTGGGTAAGCATGGAACTACCTTTTCTGCACCACTCCTCAGACATAAAACTTCACTTTCACTAGAGTTGAACTTGGGACATGGTGTAAGGTACTGGTGTCAACAGACCTGTTCAGAACAACCACAACAACAACAAAGCTACCCCCTTGGCACTCTAAGATGAAACCAGCAGCTAAACTGAAGTCATATTCTTCTCAAAAGGTTTTTTTTCCCTAAAAGATAGCATTCATAGAAAGGTATTTTGGTTTTTTTAATTAAATTTCATTTTTATTTTGTAGCACAGCTGTATTTCCTTCCTTTGCTCTCACCCAATCCCATGCTCTCTTCATTATCTCCTCCCATTCCCCTCCTCACGTTCACTGATAGGGGAGGACCTCCTTCCTTTCCATCTGACCCTACCCTATCAGGTCTCATCAGTACTGGTTGCATTGTCTTCCTCTGTGGCCTGGGAAGGCTGTGCCCCCCTCAGTGGGAAGTGATCAAAGAGCCAGCCACTGAGTTCATGTTAGAGACAGTCCCTGTTCCAACATCAGGGAACCCTCTTGGACACTGAACTGCCATAGGCTACATCTGTGCAAGGGTTCTTCTAGGTTATCTCCATGCATTGTCCTTGGTTGGACTATCAGTCTCAGGAAAGACTCCTTTGCCCAGATTTTTTTGGTTCTGTTGCTCTCCTTGTGGAGCTCCTGTCCCTCCAGGTCTTTCTATTTCTCACTTCTTTCATAAGATTCCCTGTACTCTGCCCAAAGTTTGGCTATGAATCTCAGCATCTGCTTTGTTACTCTGCTGGATACAGTCTTTCAGAGGCCCTCTGTGGTAGGCTCCTGTCCTGTTCCCTCTTTTCTCCTTCTTCCTATGTCTGTCCCATTTGCCTTTCTGAGTGAGGATTGATTGCCTTTCTGAGTGAGTCTTCCTTCTTGCTTAGTTTCTTGAGGTGGACAGATTTTAGTATATTTATCCTGTATTATGTGACTAATATCCACTTATAACTGAGTATAAACCATGTGTGTCTTTGTGCTTCTGGGATACCTCAGGGTGATCTTTTCAAAGATAGCATCTGCAACAAATGGTGCTGGTCTAACTGTATGTCTACATGTAGAAAATGCAAATAGATCTGTATTCATCACCCTGCACAGAACTAAAGTCCAAGTGGATCAAAGACCTCCATACAAAACCAGATACATTAAATCTGTTAAAAAAATTTAGAGGAAAAACCTTGAACTCATTAGCACAGGAAACAACTTCCTGAACAGAACACCAACAGCACAGGTTCTAAGATCAACAATCAATAAACGGGACTTCATGAAACTGAAAAGCTTCTGTAAAGCAAAGGCCACTGTTATCAAAACACAATGACAGCCTACAGACTAAGAACGGATTTTCACCAACCCTACATCTGCCAGAGGGCTAATATCCAGAATATATAAGGTACTAAAGAAGTTTAAAAGCAACATATCAAGTAATCCAATTAAAAATTTGGGTACAGAGCTAAAAAGAGAATTCTCTGTAGAGGAATATAGAATGAAAGGGATACACTTAAAGAAGTACTTAATGCCCTTAGCCGTCAGGGAGGTGCAAATCAAAACAACCCTAAGATTTCACCTTACACCCATCAGAATGGCTAAGATAAAAAACTCAAGTGACAACATATGCTGGAGAGGATGTGAAGAAAGGAAAACCCTCCTCCATTGCTGGTTGGAATGTAAACTTGTACAACCACTTTGGAAATTAATCTGGTGCTTTCTCAGACAATTAAGAATAGCGCCTCCTCAAGATCCTGCTTTACCATTCCTAGGCATACATCCAAAAGATGTTCAAGTACACAACAAGGACATTTACTCAACCATGTTTGTAGCAGCTCTATTTGTAATAGCCAGAATCTGGAAACAACCCAGATGTCCCTCAACTGAGGAATGGATATAGAAATTGTGGTACATTTGCACAATGGAATACTACTCAACTATTAAAAACAAGGAAATCATAAATTTGCAGGCAAATGGTGCAAACTAGAAAAGGTGTTTTATTTTTTTAAGTAAAACAAAGGCTTTATAGGATGATGACCTTTGCTACCATGTTAAAAAAAATCTTCAACGTCTCTTTCCAAAGCTTCATTAAATTCATGCTAAGTGGCCTCTGCAATGGGAAATAAACTGAATTATGTGCAGGGTTATTTGTTAATTCAAAGGAAGACTACAATACTGTATAACTCTAAGAGAAGGCTCCTGTGTGGCCCACACCTGTTTAGTATAACTTCAATAAAAAGCATAGCCATCAACTTTGAAGATATGACCTAGTTATTACTGCTATAAAAGACTGCTAAAAAGCCTATCTGTATGTGACAATTGCCCATAAAAATAAGCATAAAGCTGTCAAGACACGGATTTCCATGTTGGTCTTTTTAAAAGGCTATAACTGTTTTAGAAAGATTCCTATGACCATCTGGCAAAAAATAGAGACATTTACCTGTATAACATTGTGTAGGAATTCCTGAAAAATTAAAATCCATTTACTTGTTTTAAAGAACAGAATTCAGAAAAGAAAGAGCTAGACATCAGGGCTGAGTACACAGCTGAGCTCTGTCCCATGCTATCCCCACAGCTATCTGGGTTGAGTGATTACTAAATTAATAATTACTTTGCCATGCTTGAAAATAATAAGCAATATTATATGTTACCCAAAAACTAAGTGTTTACATAGTATTTCTGATGGTAAAATTGCAGAAGTGGATTTTCACTCATTTCCCAGTGGTGGTGGTGGTGGGGGATCTTCTAAATTCTGAGGTAAATGTATAATGCCTCCTGCTTTTTTTTAACTTTTATTAATTATACTTTATTCATTTTGTATCCCCCCATAAGCCCCTCCCTGCTCCCCTCCCAGTCCCTCCTCTCCCCCTTTCTGCATGCATGCCCTTCCCCAAGTCCACTGATAGGGGAGGTCCTCCTCTCCTTTCTGATCTTAGTCTATCAGTTCTCACCAGAAGTGGCTGCATTGTCAGGGTTCTAGGTTATCTCCACGGATAGTCCTTGGTTGGAGTATGAGTCTCTGGGAAGTTCCCTGTGTTCAAATTATCTTGTTCTGTTGCTCTCCTTGTGGAGTTTCTGTCCTCTCCAGCTCTTACTATTTCCCACTAGTCCTCGAATATTGTTTTTTTTTAATAGCACAATTGAATGACATGCAAACTACGTTAAAAGCTCCAGTCATTTGAGCCTGATAAACTGAGATACCATTTTTGTTATAGGCTATTTGTCATATTCCAGTTTCTATTTTTAGATATTCAACCTACTTTCATTGGTAACTTGTAGTGTGATGGTCAGAAACATCTGTATTTAACACTTCACATTCATTTTTTAAGCTACTAATCACTCTTATAATTTGAATTCACATGTTTATTGGATTGATTCATACTTCTCATTCTATACCTTTCAGTGAATAGCTACTATGTACAAATTTCATAAATTCCACAAGGCAAGGATAAAGCCTATCCATGTAAAGTGGAAGAAAAATACTGACGATTTTGTTGAAATGATCAGCTTCTCCTGATTTCTTAGAACTTACCACCAATATGAATATCAGTATAGATGATAATATTTACAGATTCTTTAGTCTTACCCTGGAGAAAAATCGTCTATTCTCTCCTTCAATCTCAATAAACAACAAATCTCATATTTAATAATCTTTCTTCAAACAGTTACAAGATGCCAGGACTGTGCCCAGGTTGAGGAACTGTGGTGAGCTCTGGCATGCTCCAGCTACTTGCTCTCATTTCTTAATCTAACAATTCAACCATGTATAGCTCACTATGGTACACCCAGGCATGCACAAATCAGGCTTGAATCATGCCCATCTCTTCTACCGCCCATGCCATTCTTTCCACTCCCAGGGCGCCTTCATTAGAATCTGCACAAAGTGTAATTGTAAGACACAGCAATGTGTCTAACTGTCAGCCAAAGCAATGCACCTCACAATTTGTGTTCTAGCAATACAATACCACTTAATGCTGTTCTTTATAAGCAACAATGATCAGAATCCCAGACCTTATTTTCTACATCACATGGTGCAGCATTAATTATGACAAATTTGAAATGATGTGGACCCATAATATACCATGTTTGGGTCAGATGGATTGGATGTTGGCTAAAGGGTCAGATAATCCTGTCAGTTTCCCCACTGATGTTCTGGTTTCATTTCCCAAAGCTCTTGTTGGCTTCTCTGTGTTGTAGTTCACCTCTGCATTTGGCTTTCACCTTCCAATCAGAGATGCACTTGCACTGGATTCTACCTCAAAGCCATCCACTGCAGACAGGGACATGCCTGATTATTTAGACATGATCTGGGGTTTGCAACATCTATAAACCGCAAGTCTGTTTCTGCATTTGAGCACTGGATCTTTGGTTCAGAGTGTTAATCATAATGTTTCAGTCCCACACTCGATAAGGATACTATTCTCCAAGAGGAGTTGACGCAAAGACTGAGGGGAAAATCCACTAACTGCACTCTGTTTGAGTCTGTGCAACCACTCTCATTAGCATTAGATAAGTTAGTCAAGTGTATTTGCAAAGAAATTAGAATTATGTCAGAGAGAGACAGCAATTTCTCAACTCTGTGTTCACTGAGACAGAAATAAAGCACAGAGCCTTAGGGAACACATACAAACACACACACACACACACACACACACACACACACACACCAGACAATGCATGCACACACATACAAGCACACACACATTGGTAAGAATGAGAAAATAGTGTCAGGTTTTTGTTTGATTGTTTCTTTAGACAAGGTCTGTCCATGTAGCCCTAGCTGTCTCGGAACCTACAATGTAGACCAGGTTGGCCTCAAATTCACAGAGATCCACTTCCCTCTGCCTCCCAAGTGTTGAGATTAAAAGTGAGTGCCACCAAGACCAGCGACTGTCAGGTTTTTATAAAAATTGACTGTAAAATATAAGGATGATGTGGAGAGCAGCTAAGGTTGAAAAATTTAGAGTCCAAAACTAGTATGTACACACACACACACACACACACACACAAAGAAGGAAGCTGACTGGAATGAAATTGCGGTTGCTTAATAGTCATTTCCACCTGTCTTAGCGGCAGGCCTGATTTTCATTTCCTTAGCAGCAGGATCAACAGGGGCCAGTTCTGATCATCAGACTCTCATGAGATATCCTGACCCTTTGACAGTAAGTGCCATGGAAGTCTAGACTCAGCGAATGTCCGAATTAACCTTTATTTCTGAGTGACTCCAGGGAATAACAGTGATCACCCCGTGATGAGTTGTTTTGTGCTTGCTCTTCTTCCAGCTGATGCTCTTGTATCAGCACAGGTCACTAACGTGCAGCCTTTGGCACACTTCCATCTCACAAGGCTGAAGGCTTCTCACTGCATGCTCCCTATGGAGCTGACTCCACAATGTCCCCAGGGGTGTGCACACCCTTTTCCCCAAACATGTGAGTGTGCTACCTTAGATAATCAAGAGGACTTTGTACACAGATGTAGCTCATGACATTTATGTGAAACAACTGCCCAGGATTATGTGTGTAGTTCCAAGCTCCTAAGAAGAATCCTCATAAAAGTGAGGTGGAGTATCAGTCTCAGAAAAGACTCCTGTGCCCAGATATTTGGTTCTGTTGCTCTTCTTGTGGCACTCTTACCAGGGACCATGCATGGAGATAACCTAGAACCCCTGCACAGATGTAGCCCATGGCAGCTCGGTATCCAAGTGGGTTCACTAGTATGGGGAACAGGGACTGTCTCTGACATGAACTCAGTGGCTGGCTCTTTAATCACCTCTCTCTAGGGTAGTGGGGGGCGGCCTTACCAGGCAACAGAGGAAAACAATGCAGCCAGTCCTGGTGAGACCTGATAAGGTAGGGTCAGAGGGAAGGGAAGGAGGACTGCCCCTATCAGTGGACTGGGGAAGTGGCATGGGAGGAAAAGAGGGAGGGAGGGTGGGATTGGGAGGGAATGAAGGAAGGGGCTACAGCTGGGATACAAAATGAGTAAACTCTAATTAACATAAAAAATTAAAATAAAAAAAAATAGTGAGGTGGAGAAAGTTGTGACAAAGGATTCGAGAGCATAGAGCAATGCAAGATGGTTCATGAGCCAAAGAAAGTGGTAGGTCTCTAGAAACCAGCAAGATCAAGGATACAGCTGCAGAGGTTATTATTTTACATGTTTATAAAATATTCAGCTACAGAGGTTATTTTTTTACATGTTTATAAAATTTCTTAGTAGATAAAAGTGAGACACAGAAATTATACTCCAAGATATAGAAATAGAAATTCAGAAAGACACTGAGACAAAGATACAGAAACAGAAATAGAAACATAAAGACAGATACAGAGGCAAAGGACAACCAAAACAGACTAAAGCAGAGACACAGAGAAAGAAATGTTCCAAAGATATAGAGGCCCTTGCTGGCAATCACTAATATCCAGAAAAAAAAAATGTAGAAATATAAACTGTGTTTTAAATAAAGAATCTAAAAAAATGAATGAAGCCACTAAACATATTAGTCACTGAATTTGTAGTTATTATTCAAACACAGCTATTTGTCTCTAAAGTTGAAATTAATACATAGTGTCTGTTTCTATTAACAAGAAAGAAAACAGAAGGGGGTTGGGGCGGTGGCTCAGCAGTTAAGAGAACTGGCTTCTCTGCCAGATGAGATAGGTTTGGTTCCCAGCACCTCACAACTACCTGACACTACAGTTCCTGGGGACCCAAAGCCCTCATCTAGGCTTCGAGGCCACAGGTACACACAGTACACAGACATACCAAATATATATGCAGGCAACATACCCGTACACATAAAATAAAACTAAAATAATAAGAGAATGTGGGAGCGAGGAGCAGGAGGGAGAGGGAGAGACAGAGAGACACACACAAAGACACATACAGAGGTTGACTGTTCAAACATTAAATGCATTAAGAGTGGGTATCATTAAGAATGACTTGACGTCAGCAGATCCCTCAAAGGGAAATGGCCTTGAGCGGTTTTGTTTGGTGTTGTAAATGGAAGCTCAGGAAAGAAAGTATCAAGCTCCTTCTGACCACTTAGCATTTGTCCTCAGATCGTCTAAGACGCCTCCTGTGAACACTGTATGTGTCATTATATCATTTCTAAGTACATGTCATATCATTACCATCACTTTGCGGTTTTCACTGTGTTCTTTATTACAATAGAATTATACATTTAAAAACTATGCTTTCTTGCAATACCAACTTTAAAGCAAAAATTTGACTCTTTGAAAGAGCTAGAGCTGTGATATCCTATAGAAATCTTTTTATGACTGTGATGTGAGTATAAAATGTTCCCAGATGGCTCCTGTTTGGAATATGTGGTCCTAGCTGGTGCTGCTGTGGGGAAATTTGGAACTGGGAGGAGGTTTGGTAGAAGCAGGTCCCTGGGATCAGCCTCTGAAGGTTGTGACCTGGGTCCCAATTCCAGCCACCGTCTTGAAGCCTATGGTAATGTGAGGTGTCTTAGTCTCATGCCCCCATGCCTTTCTCACGAGGATGGAATGAAGCCCTCCGACATGCAAGTTCCAAAATGAATCTTCTCTTTCTCAAGTTGTCTATGTCCTTCATTTTGTCACAGTGAGGCAAGGTAACTTTACACAATGGCAGTTATACAAAGTTAATTAAAAGGGTGAAATTAAATATACAGAGGACTAAAATAGCTGTCAGTAAATGTTTGCATTAAGTTCCAAAAATGTCATTATAATACTTTTCCGATTCCATCCACTTTGTTGTAAAGGTTGCCTAACATCTAATTTTTAATACCTACAATATTAGATATCCATTGATAGCCACAGACACCAGTTCCAGAAGCCCTAGGAGATCACATCTGCTGTTGTGAGGCCCCTGTTTAAGTTGGTGTGGTATCTGCATACTTCCTTCAAACATACTACTCACCACCATCCACTCATCTGCTTTACTACAGAATGTGGTGAATAAGGCTGTGAGCTAGTCGGCCCAGCCTTGCTGAATGAATAATGACAAAAGGTCTGTACATTCCCAGTGCAGATGCAGTTTTAAGGATCTGTGTTTTCTGACTGGTTGAATTTGAAGTTGTCAGTGTGGAACTTAACAATGATGACTGCCTTTCTTTCTATTAAAAAAAAATGGTTGAGCTTATATTAACGATAAAATATTTTTGAATAATAAAATGCAATGATCATTTTTTTTCAATAAGAAGGGCAAAAAAGGAATAGGCATGAGTTGGAGAGAAATGTTTTGGAAGAGAGAGGGGAGCAGGAGTGTAAGGAAGGGGTAAGAGTTGTTGGTATGTATTTGTTTGTGTGTAACCGAATACATTCTTTAATTTTGTCTTAACTAGAAGCATGCTGTATGCCTATGATCCCAGAACTCAAGAGACTGAGGCTGCAAGATTTCTACAAGTTCAAGGCCAGCTTGGGTCAACTAGTGACTTGGAGGCTAGCCTTGTGTACGTATAGTGAGACTCTGTGTCCAGGATGAAATAAAACAGCAAAAATAGGTCATAGTGAAAGAAGTGGTCAGTATTAATAGAAAAAAAATTGTGTGTCTTAGAAAGTGAGAGGCAGGACTTTTGTACAGTGAAGAAGCAATGTTTATACCAATGGCTTCTGGAAGACTCATATCCGAAATCACCAGGCCCTTCCTGTTAGCATCCCAGGGAGTAATGAGTCAGAATGGCACTCTGTGTGTCTAGCGCTATCTTTAAGGAGAACTCCAGGCATATGCTACCTCTAAGCAGGACTATCCTCTGCTTTGTATCCTTCTTAGTGAAGAGCCTGGAGGAAAAAAAAGAAAAGAAAGAGAAAAGGCCTTTCCTGGCACTTTCTGTAGTTCTGTAGCAGGGGTAGCCTTAGAAACAGCCAGGGAGCAGTGGTATTTCAAGAGACAGAGACACTTGAGAGTCAGAGAGAAAGATGTCTGAGTTTGAAGCCAACTTGGTCTCTACAGTGAGCTCCAGGATAGCCAAGGGCTACACAGAGACATCCTGTCCTGAAACAAACAAACAAACAAACAAACAAACAACACAGAAACAGAGCAGTTCCCTAAAGAACTAGTAGCACACAGCTGGTTGCAACTGAAAATAATTTAAATTCTTTTGATCAAAATCTCTAACCACTGGTACTAACTATCCAGCATTATATAGAGTATATCTAAATAAACAGAGCAGCCCTTTCTTATTTTAGAGATACTACATCTCGCTAGCTATCTTGCATGTGGCAAATAACGTATTCATGACATAACTAGTTTATGGATGAGTCAGGAACACACTCTTGTCATTCTGATACTCAACTTATATGTCTGGGCCCATTACATGGGTGCAATTTGTCCTTTTCATTTTAATTATTCTTACAGATATGCAATGTACTGGTCAGAATAATTAGTTCACATTTTTTTTTAATAAACTTACCATCTATACATGCTCAGGTAATTGTCTCTTCCAATTGTTTACCTTTAATAATTGATCAGTTTCAATCATCATTTATTTTAGAGTTAAAAATCTTATCCAGACATGCTTTTCTAACATTTCTTATAATTCTTTAGGGATAGCTTCTCACTCAGATAATTTTACTTTGAAAAAAAATAGTCCAACAAATGACAACAGATGCTAGCAAGAATGTGTGCAAAAGGAAACCTTTAGGCATGCTAGTTGAAATGTAAGCTCATCCTGACAGAATGGAAATCAGTATTAATGTTACTTAAAAACCTAAAAGCTCAACTACCATATTATCCAGCTGTGCCACATCTGGGCATACACTCAAGCCTTTGAGTCAACATACCACAGAAACACCTGTTCATTTATGTTTATTGCAGCACCATTCACAGTAATCACCTTGGGTGGCTATTATTAAGTGATTGTACAAACAGAATACTGTATACAATACAGTGGAATTTTATTCAGCTAAAAAAAATAACCGGATGAAGTTGCGTCTTTTTTTCCAGAAAATGATGTAATTAGAAATAATCATAAGTGTTGTCATACATGTTATGATACATAACATATATATACACATGTGTATATATACACACACTCAACACACACACACACACACACATATACACACACGCACATATAAGTGTTAGTTACCGTATAATTACAGGCAATGACTGACAAAATGAACTCTGGGTGTTACTTGGTCAACCAGCACCAAGCTTCCACCAGTCCTGTTGAAGAGTGAGTGCTTTATTTGTGGCTAATCATTTCCTACACACAGGAAAGATACCGCAGTCAGTCTGTATGAACTGTATGAACTGTATGAACTCATGGGAATATGAGTCCACAGGGAGAGCTCAGGAAGTTCAGTGCAGCAGTTGACAGAATACCTTGATAGTCCCAGATGAGTGTCAGCTCTAACACAATTATGAAAGGTTTTAACCCTTTGATTTCTTCATTAAGTTTTAATGGAAAGAAAGTCATGCCTCTACTGGACAAGAGTGAGGTCAAAATAGCTAATGTTCTAGTCATTTTGAAGGATATAATTGACTTTTATATATGACATCAAAAGAACTTAAGGAGACACCAATAATACTAATTACCAAAGTTTGCCCTGCACAGCTGTATTTAAATGTAATATTCTATATCATGAACAACTAGTTGCGGTGATACATGCTAGTAATCCCAGAACTGGGCAGGCAGAGACAGCAGGATCCCTGGGGCTCAGCTCAGCCTAATTGGGAACTTATAAGACAATTAAAGACCTTTTCTCAAAGGAAATCAACGGTTCCTAGGGAAGACACTAGGTTTGTCCTCTGACTTCCACATCTATGCAAGCATCCACATACATGTAAATACAGTAAACACATACATCAGAAAAGGGTCAAATATTATTGACAACTAAAAAGATTAACCTTGATTTTAGACCTCGGTACAACTTATAAAATAGTCATCACTGTTGGGCATGAGAAAGAGTAAAGAAATAAGGCAATATCAAAGTCACATCTCACTTATTCACTAGTGCTTTAAGTACATGATGCAATTATCAAAATTCACATGAGAAAATTAAGGCAAAGGTGGTTTTATTATCCACATTAGGCTACATGGAAAGTAACTAGAACAGGTGTGGAATCCAAATATCAGACTCTTTTGTATTTTTTTTAAATCACTGAATTTTATATCATCTGCCCCATGCTATGTGATTATAATTACCTGGAATAAGAGGTTAGATATAAATCCTCACCATTAATCTTCAACCTTAACTAGTTTCTTAATCTCAGATTCTCAACATTTCCCCCATTACAAAATCAGTTACCTAGTAACTGATACTAACTTCCATCGAAATAAATATAACGCTTCATTAAATTTCATTGGTAGGAGCCTTTTGCCTGCATGCAAGTGCATTGCCTACATGCCTAGAACCTTCAGAGTCAGAAGACAACGCTGGATCCCCTGAAACTGGAGTAACAGAATGTTGTGAGCTGCCTTAGGGCTGCCATGAATTCAATCCGGGTCCTCTTTAAGACGGACATTTTTCAGTTAACTTTAAATCTTTGATGCAGTGTTGTTACATATGACAGAAATGATTCTCTTCCTAACCTGTTGAATTTTCAGTTGAAAGGGTTAGTTTGCAGCTGGTTTCAACTCTGTTGGTCACTTGAACAGACTGGCACACAACATCATTTGATTGGAGTAACTCTTAACTTGGTTTCCATAGCGACAGTTTTGCTTGCATGCACAGTAATGCCTTAAAATATGGAGGATATTGTGTTTTTGTTGCTTGTGACTGCAGGGTTGCCTTATGAACAAATCACACATCTGAAGCACTTGAGTTTTTATTTAAAGATTTATACATCAACTTCTTTTGAACCTATTATTCTGATTGTGAATATGGCAAAAATCACACACAGTTCTTTGTATTGGTGTTATTTATATCTGAAACGTAGTAAGGATCAGTAAACTGTCTATGAAATAGAAATGAAGACTAAGGAAATTTGTGCAAGTAGAAATAAGCTACTGATGTTAAGATCAGAATGAAACACCTCAAAACACTCATGTTTGGAAATAGAGTAAAGATATGTTGTAGAAAAACCAGGATGAGTTATAGAAATGGTTTACCTTTTCACACTCGGGACTGTTGGGTATTCAGGGCGACTCATGCAGCAGGGAAACCTTTCACTGCCATGGATTCCTTTTGTAAACTTTGTAAATCCTTAAGGCATGAAAATGGCCAGCCCCCACTCTCACCCTCCCACCCCACTTCAGGAACTCCAGAGGCCAGACCCTGGCCCCAGACTTCCCTAACAGCCTTAATGGCTGTGTTCTAATAAAAAAGGTGGGTTCTTTTCCAAACTCATAGAGGTGAAATCACATTTTGAGTGTGGCAGTCATTTTTAACTAAGAGATTGTATGACAGTAAACCCAATGTTGAGAAAATAGAAAATACAGTATTAATTGGAAGCTATAACAATCTTTAGCTGGTAAGTACTACTATCTTCCTCTGGGGACAAAAATAGAGTCAGTCCACCATATGTGCAAGCAATTTGTCAACCAAAGAACTGTTATTTCTTTTCCAGTATGGTCTTTCCACATTAAATACTGTGTCAGTTATAACATTCAATTCTATAGCAGTCCCATAGTAAACATTTCCACAGATGGGAAAAGCATGTTCAGAGTGGGTAAATAACTTCCCCAGACAGCCAAGAAGCTGAGTCTGCTCAGCCTGGATGTGGTACTTCAATGGTGACACTCATGCAGCCCACATATTCCCTTACATTGTGAAGAATCTAGCGAGGTGTTGGTAACAGGCTTCATTTCCATCTGAAGTCTGTACAAAAATCAAAAGCTTTACAGGTTGCTACGTTTCCCTGTAAAGCTATGTTTCTTTGTGCTTTAATTGAAAATGCCTTCTAAGAATACACATAACATACATAGACTTAATTTCTGTGGGGCTGGAGGGATGGCTCAGTGCTTAAGAGGATTAGCTGCTCTTCCAAAGGACCCTGGTTCAAGTCCCAGAACTCATGTGGAAGTTCACAACTGTCTGTAATTCCAGTTTCAGGGGACCAATGCCCTCATACAAACATACATGCAGGCAAAACACCAATGCACATAAAATAAATTTTTGAAAAAAGTAGAAATGCTGTATAAAAATTAATTTTCTTTTAATATATAACTATCATTTCCAAGGGCTGAATTGGGATTGGACAATGGTTTAGACATTCTTGAGATTTGAGTTGATGCTTTTAGAGTTCAGGAATAAGCAAGCTTTTGTGTAATATAATGGATTTGTATTTGTTTCTAAATGAAACCCCTCTAAGACAGTTTCTAATATGGATCTTATTTTCCTGTTTTCTATTTGCAACACAATTTTTCAATCTATTGTCCTAATAATTGCTATTCTTGCTCAATGGTTTATATAAATTTTGCCAATATTTTCTCAAGGTGACTTAACCAATGCAACATACAAGTGCCTGTTTCTGCAGCTTCCTGTTGTTCCTTAGATACATTGTTACACATTGTGTGGTGTGTGGATTTTATGTGTGTGTGTGTGTGTGTGAGAGAGAGAGAGAGAGAGAGAGAGAGAGAGAGAGAGTCAAGACCAAGAAAACCATCTTCCTATCCATCTCTCTTTATACCATCTATCTTTCCATTCTCTCATGAGAACTGGTATGGTCGCTAAAACCCAAACATGAAAAGCACCAAGAGAGCTCCTGTCTTTCTTGTACATCCATTCTGTATAAGTCAGGCCTTCTGTGCTTTTCTATGTATGAAAATTGTAAAAATTATACTTTCCTTATACAAATAACACAGCCTTGTCATAATTTTGAACATGTTTTTATCATGAGCTTTCATGAATACTGGTTTGTGAGTTTATCACTGATTCTTTAATGTTGAGTTCTATTGTTTAAACTGGAAAAGAATCTTCTGCAAGCCTGAATGGCTATGCCAGAAAGTGTGACTTGCAAGGTTATTTATTTGGACCATAGCAGGTTTCAAAATAACTTAAAGTGTATCTTCAAAGTATGTGAGTGAAAATTCTACTAGAGTTGACCATAGCACAAAACATTCAGATTACTACAGAGGGGCAGAGTTATTTTTGTTCCTCCTTTTAAGAATTTTACATATGATTATTTGCTTAGAGAAGGGAAGAGTAGATTTCTAAACATCAGTATTTGAAACAGAAATCCATTTTTTTCAGGAAGAAACACATTCAAGAGACATATACAGCATTTAATAGAGGAGTCTAAAGTCTCAGTTATAATAGCTTCTCCTATTGCCAACCTGTGTCACTTAGATGCACGAGAAAAAAAAATCCCAGCATGATGATCATGATGTTGGGGAAGGGGTATTGATACCTGTGGAGAAAGAGCAGAGGTAGGAACAGCAGCAAATATAAGCCATTCACTTTTCTAGTTTCTTCAATGGAGCAGAACCTCTGATAAGAAGATTATACACATTTGGTTTTTATTCATTATATAACAGAGCTAAAGATTATCATCTGATGAAAGAGCAGTTTGACCATCAGAATTGAAATGATGTGTCTTTCTAATTTAAAGTGAAAAACAGGAAAATCATGTCAATGCCCTGAACAAAGCGTTGTGCAGCTTTCAGAATTTTGTTTTCCTTAAACTATGATCATCACTTCCCATACCCCAAAGCTACTCCCAGTCCATAATGAGAGAACCTTGTGGACATTTTAGAAAGTCACAAAGTTTGTGATTGAAATAAGAAGAAAAGAAAGGAAGAAAGAAAGAAAGAAAGAAAGAAAGAAAGAAAGAAAGAAAGAAAG
>NW_026585698.1:11484519-11545031 GCF_907164565.1 Psammomys obesus | reverse complement strand
GGGGAGGGAGGAAGGAAGGAAAGAAAAGAAAAGAAAAGAAAAGAAAAGAAAAGAAAAGAAAGAAAAAAGAAGAGAAGAAGAGAGAAGAGAAAGAGTTAGGGCTGACTTAGGTGGGCTTTATATTATTCTAAATGTTTTCCCTGAAACTTTACATTGCAATAGGGAGTCAAGGAAAGTCACCAAAATTCTCAAAGATAAATGAAAATCCATGAAGGCTGGAGGCATTGACTAACACCTTGCAAGAGACGAAAGTCTAGTAGAGTTAATGATATCCTAGGGCATAGGTAATGTACTGTATCAGAAAAGCAGAATAGGTAGGGAATAGAAATGTAAATTCTGTTTTATTAGGCATGTATACAGGCAGTCTTGGGAGATAAGGGTAGAAATTAGGTGAATTTGGGTCATGATATATAATGCCTTTTTGGAACTAGTAGGGGAATCTATAATTAATTCTGAAAGAAGTAAGGAGTCAGGGAAATTGCTTTGCATATTTTGAGGCCTAATTAAATCTCTGTTTAAGAACATAAATTGTTTCAGCACCCAAAAAATTAGACTTCCCAATTATCTAACCTTCCAAGTGTACCTCCCAGTAAGAGTATTTTAAATTATGTCTGTCATGCAAAAAAAAAAAAAATCATGCGCCCTGTTAACCTCATTAATAAATAAAGACATCTTTGGAAAGTCTATTATCTTTGTACCAAATCACCTAAAATGCTTTCTTAGAAAATATATCCAGTAAGTGTTAACTATACTAAGTAGACTCTGTGGTTTGCAAGCAATCAAGATGCTGGTATTCAGCAGAGCTCACTTACCTCTGAAAGTATCGCATCCTTTTTGGTCCTTCTCTCCTTGATTGACAAGGTTCCGTCAGATCTTGTAGTCATTTGGGTAATTATTATAGTAATCCTCTATAGTAATTCCTCTTCAGAATTTTATAAACATGCATGTATGAGCCTGATTTTCCTGTCTTGTCTTCTTGGTACATGTAGAGCTCACTAACAGATGTGAACCTGCCACAACTGGAAATCCAGTCTAGGTTTGCTGATTGCCCCTACTGTACTCAACTTTCAATCCACTTCAGACTCTTGTACATTCATAATTTTTCTAATCAGTCCCAAGTGTTTTCTAATAGGTATATTGGTTTCTGTGTTATTTAGGAAACAGTACCTGTACTGTTGATTTCTCTAAACCCTACAAATATTTTTCTTTTATTCTATATCTACTTTTGGGCTCTGATACTATTGTAGGTCATAATAAGTTCATGGATGAAAACAGTGCAGGCAAGTTGCCATTTCTGCTTTATAGATAATGTGATCATTGCTGTTTTTCCATAATTTCTGTCATACATGAGACAAGAATGGGAGCACCAGGAACATCTACACACAACCAGGTCAAACGCATCCACTTGAAACTTCAAATAAAACCTGAACCTAAAACACTAAGAAAGATTATGTACTTGTAGGTAATTGCCCAAGTGCTGCCTCATCAACTTTCTTCATTAACACAAGTGCTGTTAGCACCTAATTAAATTTATAAAAACAAAAATTTCCTGAGCTGTTTTACTGTGTAAAACACATTCTTGTGTAGTTTAGAAAAAGAAATTTAAAATGTAGATATGTCTCCTCTGTTATTATAACTGAATACTATTTTCAAATGATCAATAGTTTGTGAAGTATTTTTTCCAGCTTCACATTTTCTGTGATGAAAGCCTGAATATTTGAGGATTTAGATTATTTAGATGTGAAGCAGAAAAGGTTCCTTAGCAGACATTTTATTTCTATGTCTATTGTACATCACTTCTCCAGCACAGTATTAAGGAATCTGCTAAAGAAATATGACATGCAGAGAACTAAAGAGGCCTGGGAGAACACAATAAAAGTCAATGAAAGTCATCGTTGTCCTCAGGTTCCTACACCTAATCTTACCTTTACTGTTGCTCTTTGGAACTAGAACAAAACTCTACTTGAGTTAACTCTTTACTTACTTGAACTATGTGCTTTTTAAACCAATATCTTCATGCTTTATAAAACATAGAGATAAAACACTCGCCTCAGAAAAGAATGGGAGTTTAGCTAAGTGCAAACTACTTAGACATAAAACTAATTGCCTGGAATCTAGATCTATGTTGTCTTCCCATATGCCATGTCTGTAAGTGTATAGTTGGAAGAAATCAGAGACAGTGAATGCGCATAAGATCTATGTGCGCAGACAGAATATATTGGAGATGGTGGGAGAGAGTAAGGCTAGAACACACATAGATTCATCCCTCTGATTCCACCAACTCCATTCTTGACAAACTCAAAATAACAGAACTCTGGGACTATTACAGTCAACTTGAGTTAGAGTTTTTATTGCAACTGGAGGTACAAAGTATTTCTTTTATCTTATACATGTCAACCGAAGTCAGGGAAGGAAGTCAAAGCAGGGTCCTGGAGGCAGGAACTGATGAAGAGGCTGTGGAGGACTGCTGCTTACTGACTTACTGGACTGACTTCCTTCTTGTCGTTCCCAGGATGTCACCTTCATAAATAGCACAACATAAAATTTATTATAAACTTGAAAGTCTTAGTCTTCAGAATTTCAAACAATTTAAACAATTTAAAAGGTCAGTCTCTTTAAACTATCTCAAGTCCCTAAAGATCCTGGCCTCTCTAAAGATCCAAAAGCTCTTTCAAAGTTCAAAGACTCCTATCTTTGGGTTCCTATAAAATCAAAATAAGTTGAATACATTGTTCCTCCAATGCAGAAGAACCAGGGCATAGTCATAATCAAATCAAAGAAGAACCAAAGAGCAACAGCATAAAGCTCAGGGTCAGACTTCTGAGATTCATTCAGTCTTCTGAGTTCTTCCAGCTGGCTTCAGCCACTTTTCTGGCTCCACTCTCCACATAGCATTTTTACCTAGGCTCAGGCTGGCTCCACTCCCTGGATGCTGCAGGCCTTGGCAGCTATCCCACTGCATTGGTTATGTCCATAATGCTCTGGTCTCCACTGCAATCAGGCTGCCTTTTCACCACCAGTCTCTCCTGAGATCTCTCAAGGGCCTGTAACCCTGCCATATGAAGCAAAGCCTCTACATGACCTCTCTCCATGACCCCTTCAACCGTAAGCCTTTTACTGTAACTGAGGCTGCAACTCACCAATGAACTTTGCCAGCCTTTCTTCAAAGACATTAGCCCTACCACATAGTGTCACGCCTCAGCTTCTCTCTATGAAACTCTCATGCCTTCAATACTAATACCAAACTGATGACTCTCAGACTACCAAGTCTGGCTGCAAGCACAATGTATAGCCTTGCCCAACTTTTGATTTACAGCCATCATGTGTTGAGCTTGAGGAAACACTTCCCTGATGGTTCTACCTCAGTGATGCTGGTCTCTCTTTTTTTTTAATTTTTATTAATTACACTTTATTCACCTTGTATCCCCCCTGTAGCTCTCTCCTTAATCCCCTCCCAACCTCTCCCTCTCCCTTCTCCACCCATGTCCCTCCCCAAGTCCACTGATAGGTAAGGTCTTCCTTTCCTTCCTTCTGATCCTAGTCTATTAGGTCTCATCAGGAGTGGCTGCATTATCTTTTTCTGTGGCCTGGTAAGGCCGCTCCCCTCCTTAGGGGGAGGTAATCAAAGAGTAGGCCAATCAGTTCATGTTGGAGATAGTCCCTGTTCCCATTACTAGGGAACCCACTGGGACACTGAACTGCCATGGGCTACATCTGTGCTGAAATGCTAGGTTATCTCCATGCATGGTCCTTGGTTGGAGTATCAATCTCAGAAAAGACCCCTGTCCCCAGATTTTTTGGTTCTGTTGTTCTCCTTGTGGAGGATATCAAAGCAGATGCTGAGACTTATGGCCAACCTTTGGGCAAAGTGCAGGGAATCTTATGAAAGAAGTGGGAAATAGTAAGACCTGGAGAGGACAGGAGCTGGTCTCTTCTTAATCAGCTGTTTCTCTAAGTCCCAGCGGAAAAGCACCCATCACCCCAGGAAAACAATGGTTTTACTTCAGTGATGCTGGCCTCTTCTTAATCACAGCTGATTCTTCACCTCCAACTGACCAGACATCACAGATCCTTAACAAAAATGGCCCGGGAGAGACTTTAAGGGACTCAACTTCCTTCTGAAACTTCACAAGCATACAGTGTGTATATCACTCTCAACATGCTTATTTTCTAAACCACCACAAAACAGCCCACTGAGCTTTGAGCACCCAATGGCTTTTCCACCCGAATATTCCAAAATCCTTCCACAGTCCTGCTCCAAATATGGTCATGTCTGTCTGTCAGAACAGCACTTCATTCTCTGGTACCACTTTTTGTCTTAGTTAGGGTTTCTACTGTTGTAATAAAACACCATGACCAAAAGCTCCTTGGGGAGGAGAGTGTTTTTCTCTTCTTACAGCTTGTGTAGTTCAGCATCCTGGTCAGTCAAGGTGGGAACTCAAGGCAGGAACTGAGACAGAGGTCATGGAAGAGTGCTGCTTACTAGCTTGTTCCTTATAATGTAGTCAGCCTGAATTCTATTATTATTGTTAATTACTTTGCAGACTGATCCCAACCTCTTCCCTCCCTCCTCTTCTCCTAGTCCCACCCTCACGCTTCCACCTCTCATGACCCCCTCCATCTCCTTGAAGAGGACCCCCTTGGGTACCAATTCACACTGACACATCAAGTTGCAGCTGGACTAAGCACATCCTCTCCCAGAGGCCAGACAAAGGAGCCCAGCTATGGGAGAGGGATCCAAAGGCAGGTAATAGAGCCAGCCTGATTTTTTCTTCTCATTTGCTTTATTTTATTGGTCCAGGATCTCTTGACCAGGGAATGGTGTCACCTGTGGTAAGCAGGTCTTACCTCAGTTAACACAATCAAAATAATTCCCACAGGCATCCCCAGAGAACCATCTCCTGTTGACAATTAACACTAACCCCATGTCTCCACTCCTTTTATTTATTTATTTTTTTTGGCATTTCTTATTTTTTTTTATTTTTTTAACTTTTATTAATTACACTTTATTCACTTTGTATCCCCCATAAACCCCTCCCTCCTCTCCTCCTTCTTCACCCATGCCCCTCCCCAAGTCCTTCCTTTTGATCCTAGTCCATCAGATCTCATCAGGAGTGTCACCTTCTGTGCCCTGGTAAGGCTGCTCACCTCTCAGGGGGAGTTGATTAAAGAGCAGGCCAATCATTTATGTCAGAGGCAGTCCCTCTTCCATTACTATGTAACCCACCTGGACACTGAATTGCCATGGGCTACATCTGCACTGGGGTTCTAGGTTATCTTCATTATATCCCCCAAGGAAATAGAAGCGGTCATCGAAAGTCTCCCATCCAAAAAAAAGCCCAGAACCAGATGGTTTCAGTGCAGAATTCTACCAGACCTTCAAAGAGGAGCTAACTCCAGTTCTCTTCAAACTTTTCCACAAAATAGAAACAGAAGGAACACTACCAAACTCATTCTATGAAGCCACAGTCACCTTGGTACCTAAACCTCACAAAGACCCAACAAAGAAAGAGAATTTCAGGCCAATCTCCCTTATGAACATTGATACAAAAATACTCAACAAAATACTTGCAAATCAAATAGAAGAACACATCAAAGATATCATCCACTATGACCAAGTGGGCTTCATCCCAGGTATGCAGGGGTAGTTCAATAAACGGAAATCCATCAATGTGATCCACCATATTAACAAACGGAAATAATAATAATAAAAAAAAACATGTGATAATCTCCCTAGATGCTGAAAAAGCATTTGACAAAATCCAACATCCATTCATGTTTAAAGTACTGGAGAGTTCAGGGATACAAGGCACATATCTAAACATAGTAAAGACTATGTACAGCAAGCCTATAGCCAACATCAAACTAAATGGAGAGAAACTTAAATCAATCTCACTGAAATCAGAGACAAGGCAAGGCTGCCCACTCTCTCCATATCTGTTCAACATAGTTCTGAAAGTCCTTGCTAGAGCAATAAGACAGTCCAAGGAGATCAAAGGGATACAAATTGGAAAGGAGGAAGTCAAATTATCACTATTTGCAGATGATATGATAGTACACCTAAGTGACCCCAAAAATTCTACCAGAGAACTCCTACAGCTGATGAGCACCTTCAGCAAAGTGGCTGGATACAAAATTAACTCAAAAAAATCAGTAGACCTCCTGTATATAAAAGACAAAAGGGCTAAGAAAGAAATTAGGGAGACAACACCCTTCACAAGAGCCACAAATGACATAAGTACCTTGGAGTAACCCGAACCAAACAAGTCAAAGACTTGTATGAAAAAAATTTAAGTCTCTGAAGAAAGAATTGAAGAAGATATCAGAAGATGGAAAGATCTCCCATGTTCATGGCTTGTCAGGATTAACGTAGTAAAAATGGCCATCTTACCAAAAGCAATCCAAATACTCACTCATATAGATTCAATGCAATGCCCATCAAATTGCCAACACAATTCTTTACATACCATGAAAGAAAAATTCTCAACTTCATATGAAATAACAAGAAACCCAGAATTGCTAAAACAATCCTCTACAATAAAAGATCTTCTGGAGGTATCTCCATCCCTGATCTCAAGCTGTACTATAGAGCAACAGTAATAAAAACTGCATGGTATTGGCATAGAAACAGAATGGTGGATCAATGGAACTACAACAGACAACCCAGAAATAAACCCACACACTTATAGACACCTCATCTTTGACAAAGATGCCAAAACCATACAATGGAAAAAAGATAGCATCTTCAACAAATGGTGCTGGTCTAACTGGATATCTATATATAGAAAACTGCAAATTGATCCATACTTATCACCCTGCACAAAACTGAAGTCCAAGTGGATCAAAGACCTCAACATAAAACCAGACACATTAAATCGGTTAGAAGAAAAAGTGGGGAAGACCCTAGAACTCATTGGCACAGGAGACAATTTCCTGAAGAGAACACCAACAGCACAGGCTCTAAGATCAACAATCAATAAATGGGACCTCATGAAACTGAAAAGCTTCTGTAAAGCAAAGAACACTGTCATCAAAACAAAACGACAGCCTACTGCCTGAAAGGATCTTCACCAACCCTTTATCTGACAGAGGGCTAATATCCAGCATATATAAAGAACTAAAGAAGCTGAAAAGCAACAAACCAAGTACTCCAATTAAAAAATGGGGAACAGAGCTAAACAGAGAACTCTCTGTAGAGGAATACTGAATGGCAGAGAAACACTTAAAGAAATGCTCAACCTCATTAGCCGTCGCAAATCAAAACAACCCTGAGATTTTACCTTACACCCATCAGAATGGCCAAGATGAAAAACTCAAGTGACAACACATGCTGGAGAGGTTGTGGAGAAAAGGGAACCCTCCTCCATTGCTGGTGGGAATGTAAACTTGTACAACCACTCTGGAAATCAATCTGGTGCTTTCTCAGACAAGTAGGAATAGCGCTTCCTCAAGATCCAGCCATACCAATTCTAGGGATATATCCAAAAGAGGCTCAAGTACACAAGAAGGACATTTGCTTAACCATGTTTGTAGCAGCTTTATTTGTAATAGCCAGAAGGTGGAAACAGCCCAGATGGCCCTCAACTGAAGAATGGATGCAGAAATTGTGGTACATCTACACAATGGAATATTACTCAGCAATGAAAAATAAAGAAACCATGAAATTTGCAGGTAAATGGTGGGACCTAGAAAGGATCATCCTGAGTGAGCTGTCCCAGAAGCAGAAAGACATACACACTGTATATACTCACTCATATAGACATATAATATAGGATAAACTTACTAAAATCTGTACATTAGTTTCTGTAAAGAAACTAATCTAGAGGGAGGACCCTGACTAAAATGCTCAATCCCTATCCTGAAAGGCAAAGAGGATGGACACCAGAAGAAAAAAAAACAAAACAAAACCAGTAAACAAGTTAGGAACCTGCCACAGTGGGTCTCTGGAAGGCTCTGCCCTGCAGACTATCAAAGCAGATGCTGAGACTTAGGGCCAACTGTTGGGCAGAGTGCAGGGAATCTTATGAAAGAATTGGAAAATAGTAAGATCTGGAGAAGACAGGAACTCCCAAGAAGAGCAACAGAACCAGAAAATGTGAACACAGGGGTCGTTCCAGAGACTCACACTCCAGCCTGATTTTTTAAAGTACCTGCCCCTGCCTGTGGGATGGCACAGACAACTATGACCAGTGCCCTCCCATACCAATCTTCAGTTTTAAAAATGGACCAAGGATTTGCCCACAGGTCAAGCGAGGGGATGCATTTTCTCATCTGAGGTTCCCTTTCCAATATGACCCTATCTTGTGTCAGGTTGACCTAAAACTAGTGAGCATGGCTTTGTGAACAAAAGACTACTGACAAAGCAGCACAGCCTGAAGTATGTGGAATGCGAGTGTCTTGTCCATAGGTCCCAGTCATCTAGCAGCCCTAATGATATGCTAATGAGAAGCTTAGGAATATGTGTGGCTTCTACTTTAAGCTTAATGAAATGAGACTTTGTAAAGAAAGTTTTTTGTCATGTTTAGAAGCCCAGTGGGTGACTTGATGACAACTGCTAGGAGGGTTCTGGGGCTGAGCTAACTTATTGCCATCATCTGCTTCTGACCTCATTTGTGTCTACAGCTGCCAAGGGAGGTTTTGCATCTAACCACAGGAAGCTTGCATCTGGACACCAGATTTCTTAGAGTTTTTATATACATCTATCATACCCACTTAGAAAGGACACAAATCCATTCAGTTTTAGCTGTAGCAGTGTTTATGACTTTGAGTTTATGCGAATATTTTCTATGTGTGCATATCCACATATGTGGATCCCTATGTTTTATTTTCAATCAGTCTTCTGTAATATAATTCTTTTGTATTTAATCCTATGGAAAAGTTATTGGAATTTAAATAGAGACTATTGCATATGAATGCCCACCTAAACATAAGCAGCCAGGGCCTAAGGATGTAGCTCAGTGGTAGGGTACTTACCTAACATGTGGAAGACCCTGAGTTCCATCTCCAGCACCATTATATTCATTACTAATTAAAAGCATTTATTCACAGTCTCTCATTTGGATTAATGGTTCATTGGCAGTTGTGCTTTTTACACATTTGACAGTAAATTACTTAATTCCAAGTGTAACAACTTAATTGCTTTGAACTTTGAACAGAGTTACATTACAGTAGATTCTTGACGTTTTCAAAGAGTAGCTCTTATACATTTGTAAACTGCCCTTTTTGCTAACCATTTGGGAATAGCACGATGATATGTTAATATATACTCTAAGACATAATGCCATAAATAACAATTAAAAAAAAAGTGGATTTTTGTCTGTGGCTGTGAAATTACCCAACCTCACTCCACCACTGCCTCTTCCTTTATATATTTATCTTGTTTACAACTTTGTTTACAAAAAAAATGCTAAATCACCACACAATATTGATTTTCAAACAATCAACTCCATAAATACTTAAACTAAAAGAATTATTCTGCCTGTTTCTGATTCTTCTCAAACTTTTTTACTTTACAGAGGTTTGTAGTTACAAGGACACCCCTTTAACGGCAGAACCCACATAACTAAACACATGGCAGACTGATCCTTTTCAGTAGACGTTATCCATTTGTTGAAAAGGTGAGACAGAGAGGACAGTATTCTAAATACACTCCAAAGACTAAAACACGCTACAAGGACATTGGACAATCTGATAGACATGTGTGTTGTTTTATTGCCTATAAAACATTGTTTTTGGTTCAATCAATAAGCAATTATCAAGTATTTACTCATAGACTTCCCAAAACTTTAACACAATAGTCAATAGTGTGAGTTCACAGAAACACAAGGTTTCAAGCTCTGAATTCAGGATTAAGTGACTACTGAAACTGTTTAGTTCCATAGTCAGTTTTTATAGGTAAAAATGGAGCGTGTGCTACTTTTCTCATCTCTGTGATGAAGCATCTTAAAGAAAGAATTAGTTTGGTTTTGTTTCCTGTTTTTGTGGACTGTTTTTCAGACCAATCTTGCTATAGTCATGGCTGGCCCAGAACTCCCCAACTAGAGAAGAATGGCATGAGAACCACACGTTTCATGCCACATGATTGCAAATGTAATCGTTTATTTTGTTGCCTTTTGCCTTGTTTTGTTTGAGATGGGATCTTGTTCTGTACCCCAAGATGGCTTGGAACTCAGAAATCTTCTTGCCTTGACCTCCTGAACAACAAAATCACAGGTCTGGTTCGGTACATTTCCCTGCTTACGCAGTGCCCCTCCCCCCACACACAATGCTGCAATCAGATCTTTAGTGAACACAGGGCCCTAATGGGAACTAGTGATGCTGAACATTGTACTCTCAGGAGTCTTTTCAAATAGGGATTAATTACACAATATGTTCAAAGTTCCTGTGTTATATATTGAATCCCTCCCTCATTCATAAGCAGGTTTCTTGGTAAATTTTGGAGATACCAGAAATTTCAATTTAATATAGACCAGATATTTGATATAAACTGTGATCCAGAGAATACAAGTCACCTGACATCTAGAAATAGGAAAATTAGAAAGAAATTAGTCAGATTATGAAATCAGAACTTAATTTGCACTAGTATCAATTGCTATTACATATGCCTGATAGAAGAAAATAATGTCAGAGAGTCTTGCCCAATGTTACTGGCTAAACCTAGCGCCTACTGTTCTTTTTCCTAAACTAAAATCTAATGAATGATTCCAACCAGGAGTCAGTGTACCCATGAAAAACACCAAGAGGAATAAAATGGTAACGCATTCATGTATTTTAGTAAATTCTTGAATCAAACATTCTACATGGGAAGCTGGGCACAGTGGTTCACACTTAAATCCCAGTACCTGAGAGGCTGGAATGTAGGAGACTCAAGGCTTCAAGGTTAGCCCTAGTCACATGTTAGAGTCTCTGCCTGGGATTTACAAAGATACTGCCTCAAGAACACTACATTTAAAAATGACTGTCAACTAAATCAGAATACATTTACTTATCGTATGTATTTTATTTAAGATTCATTTTTCTGTTGGAATTGTTTATCCTCAAAGCAGTGGATGCCTTTCAGCTAAATCCTGAGGAGTGCTTGGCAACCACTACCCCAACTGACTGAGCTTCCTGATACTTTTAGTCAGAACTTTGCTTGTGAAACTACAGGTGTCCTTGTACTTCACTGCTATTTTTGTGACTACTGTATACTTATAATGCATGCTAGACACTCAATGGTCTTGGAAGTCAGGTAAACCTGTGGAAGTACACGCTGAGACAGTTACTCTGTGTGTGATTTAGGAAAGGAGCTTGTCAGGATTGCAACAGCCTGGGTAACAGGCCATGCAGCACAGTGGCTTCTAAGGTACATTCAAAACCCTATGAGCACTGATGCTTTCACTACTGTTAACTCAGTTTGTGGGGATAACTCTCTAACTCCCTTATAAGGCATGATTGATCCCTAAGACATCAGAATGAGTTGTCATCTTCTCTTCAATTTATTGCCACATTAGGTTTGTGGCTAGCTGGATTCTGGTTCCCATATACTGTACAATCTTCTATCACTATGCTATTAAACCACTTACTAAGAACATAATCTGACTAATTGTGTGACAGGACTGTCAATCCTATCACACAGTATTAAAATGAAATGTCAGCTTTTGCAAATTATTCAAGAATGAGTCTTGTTTTACCTCATGTCAACACAAGAAACACTCATAAACTCAATGGGCTGTTTAAAGATCTACCACACAAACCTTTACTACATGTCTATGAGATATTGAGTGTAAAATTATAATTACACATACGTGCAAAATTACATGAATGAATGTTGGACTACCCCAAAATCAAGTTCAGGCTCCAAAAGTTCCTGGTTTCCCTGAGCCCTAAGTGACCCTGCAAACGTATCTAGTTTTGCTTGGGCTGTTACTGTACTTGGCCTTACCTCTTACTCCATTTTACCCATACTCATTTGCAGACCTTCCAGAATACCCGGCATGGCCATTTATCTCAATTAAGACATGCATCTGCACATTCAGGAGCATGTAGATTATTCACAGGATGCACAGCATGCCTAGAGTCATCTGAATGCATTAAAATGATCTCATAATTCTAAATCCTGCATTAGGGCATACAACAAACTGACCTAAATTTTTTTAAATAAGTTCCATTTAATTTTTGATATTACAGTTATATAATTACTCCTTTTTTTTTTTCCTCCCTCCAAGTATTCACATCTATTCTACTGTTCTTGCTCTCTTATAAATTCTTGGCTTTTTATATTAATTGTTGTTTTGTATGTGTGTGTTTACATAAATAGCACAACTGTGTCCATATCCAACAACAACTAGTTTAGGATAACCAATCTGTGTGCTCTTACTTGGGGAGGATAATTTGTGTAGGGTTGAGGCCTCTTGAGCAGACCCCTCCCTGCATTAGGCTGTCTATTGGTATCACCCAGAAGATAAGCCTTATTTCAAGTTTAACTTACACAAAAGACTTGGAATATTCTGTCAGTGAATGCTAAAACATTCACCTTCACATATTAAATATTATGTACTCTTACAGCTGACTGAACTCAAAACCCAAAATTCCTAGTCACTCTGAGAAATGATAACCTTCCATATATGTGATTCTTTGATGAGGACTGGAGTGAAATATCTGAATTATTTCAGCATTTTCTCTACATCTGCTTAGATTCTGAAAGAAACGGGACATCCTTTCATCAATTTTATGCTTCTCTCTGACAGGATGCCTGATCGGGATCATTGATCATATAGTGTCAGGTGTTCTTTGAAAGCCAAGCTGTACTGACAAGGAAGAATTTGAAATTAAATGCAGAGGAGAATTCATTTGTTCTTCCTGGAGGGCATGTTTTCATGACCATATTTCTGGTGCACTAATTAGGTTATCAATCTAGGATTACAGGGAGAGAATGAAACAATAACATAATTTAAACCCAAAGGTATTCAAAGTGATGAAAGCAAGTGTCTATTGTATATTTTCATATGTCCTTTTCCCCCCAGTTATGTTTCAAATTAAAACTTAAAAGCTAGGGGATTTTCCTATGGCACTAAGCAAGATCATACTAAAATTCACCTACTTCACGAGCTCGTGTCAACATATGATGGATTCTAGGCTACGTTGACCAGTGCGCATCACCTGCATGGAAGCTTGTATATAAATTCACACAGTTATTGAAACATATATATGTGGTTTGGGTCAATATAGTTGTATGAATTTGCTACAGGATGACTTTGACATTAATATAAATTTACCTAAAATTGTATGATGACATTCTGACCATGCAAACATACTGCAGGTTACACTGACACTGATGTGTCACCACACAACCAGGACAGCAAATGCACTGTGTTCTGGGCAATGTCGGCTGTTATGTGTAGTTTGAATGAGAATGGCCCTCACAGGCTCATGTTTGAATCTTCGCTCACCAGTGGAGGTGTTAGAGAATTACTAGGAGGTATGACCTTGTCAGAGGAGGTGTGTTAAAGGGGGTGGGCTTTGAGGTTTCAAAAGCACATGCTAGGCTCAGTCTCACTCTCTGCCTACTGCCTGTGGAGGAGTATCTAAAACTTTCAGCTGCTCCAGCATGATACCTGCCTGTTTTCTGCCATGATCATAACAGACTAACACTCTGAAACTGTTAGCAAGCCACCATCAAATGTTTTCTTTTATAAATTGTCTTGGTCATAATGCCTATTTAACAGCAATAGAACAGTAACTAAACAAGTAAGTCTCAGAATACTGTTACATAAGTTTCTTTTTTAATGATTATCTATACTAGCTCTTATGTAGCATACTTTGTCTGTTTACCAGTTATGTTCTAAAAAAAAAAAAAAAGAATGGGATAAAATCTACTCTTCAGTGACTCTTTGGAATTTTATTTGGAAAATTGGCTTTATAGCAGTAGTTAAATTAAAATGATATCATTAGGGTCAGTTCCTATTAAGTATCAGTGGTATCTTTAGTCAAAAATAAATAAACAAACAAATAAATCAGACAAAGATATTATCACCCTGAGAGCAGATGATGGAGACATAGGAAACAGAGGCAAATCAGAAGTTTGGCTATAAACCAAAGACTGACCAATGAAGACTGCCAGAAGCCATCCTTATGAAGACAATGATATCACTCATTACCTCAAGACTCCCCGAGAACTCCCAAAATTTTTGCTTACCCTTCCCATTGAATGGCCTCCTTCAGGACAACATAGAATGTATGCACTGCCCAGAATTATACATAAAAAACAAATAAAAACATTCAAACCCAAGCATTAATATAGAAAAAGAAAAATGAATACCTCAGATCTTGAACAAACATAGCTGGTTGTATTTAAACTTATAAAAAAACTATTCCTAACGGATTCACATCAGCAAAACAGTAGGTAGATGGGAAACCAGGCTCTTTTCATAAGCTGCTCATGACAGTGTCATAATTCAGAGACATGAATCACAAAGTTTTACCAAATGTAACTAACATATCCTAAAATTTACTCAGGATTTCTCAAATTAGAAATGTAGTGCACATACCATCAGATAAATGGAAATAAATTTTATTTTTCAAATAGACTATTTAGGGAGAAGTTTTAGGGCTCAGAACAATATCAAACAGAAATGTAACAAAGACTTGCATTTTTCTAAATAAAAAAAAAATCCTGGCACACTTTAGCAACTATCTACACAATTCCTGTCACTTATTTTGTGATCATAGTGTTTCTCTTGGCTCAATTCCATCTTTTCCACCACCTATCCCTCACAATTCTTGGCAATTTAACATTTTTCCAAGTTGTTCTTTCAAATATTCATCTTCCTCTTAACTCAAACACTGTTTGTATGATTTTTTTTTTTAATAAAGCAGATTGTCACATGACAAAAAAAAGGGGGGGGGATTTAACGAAAAATTGATTCCTATTCCCATAAATGGTCCCCAACAACATAAGGTTTCCCAGGAAGCCCATCTCACTCCAGGGCACTGCATCTTGCCACGTATTCTTCAGCCACTGTGTACACTTGCTGCACTTCATTACATCTTTCTGAAGATCTGTGGACAGGTTTCTCAACCAGCAGTCCGTCTTAACTAAGTTTCCTTCAATCCATACTCCATACCTCTTGAAGATATCATCACATCATCTTACTTCTTAAGCCACAAGCATATCAAGCCACTCCTCACTCTCAGTGGATAAAGTGTTCAGTATTTTTCTTTGTTCCTTCTGAAAGCCAAACATGCATAATATAACAATGTTAAAGACCTCATGATGTCAATCCTACCTTTAGCTGTTACAGTATTTTTTCCTTTATACTCTTAGCCACATCACCCCTATAAGAGTCATATATAGAAGCACTAAAGCTGTATAATTCCAAGGTCATCCATGGGCAAATGTGCCACTTGGATGGATGAGCACTGTAAACCTAGTATACCTACTATTAAGCACTGTTTCCTGGCCAAGGTCCAGCCCTGTCCATTCTTCATCTCCGCATAGAACTGGATCCTACCAGCTCAGAAAAAAGAAACCTCGAATTCATCGGACATACAGTTCAAACACTTAATGTCCAATCAGTGGAGTAATCAGACCCTCAAATTATCCATGATCTAATCACATGATTTAAACCATTTCGGCCAAAAATACCCGACCTAGATCTTGGTCAGCTTTCAACCTTGTTAAATACATCCATAAATTCTAAATAATTGTATTACAAACATATTATCCCTAGTCTAATCTGTATGGAGAAGGCAAAGTGTTCCTTGTAAATATAAATCTGTTTATTTTTTTTAAATTTATTTAGTTTTATTTTATGTGCATTAGTGTAAAGATGTCAGATCTCTGAAGTTACAGACAGTAATGAGCTGCCATGTGGGTGCTGGGAATTGAACCCGGGTCCTTTGGAAAAGCAGACAGTATTCTTAACCCCTGAGCCATCTCTCTCCAGCCCGTATAAATCTGTTTATATACACAAAATTTAGCATGGACATGTCTCTCTCAAGTGGCTCAAATCCAGTGTCCTATTAGCTTTTTCATCAAAGTCCATATATTTCTCTTTAGATTTCTTTCTCATCTACTGATTCTCTTGTTATTCCTTTAAAACCTTTCATAGATGCCCATGAGTTACACAGGAGCTATCTGGCTCAGTTTTCATTCTATGGTTGTTCATTGTTCCTTTTTTAATACAGAACTATATTCCTCTATTTAATTTATTTTCATAACAAACACCATTCGATGGCAAGTCCCTTCTCCCTGCAATACTGCATTTTTCCTGTTGTATTTTCACTCAATACTTTTGTTGCTATATTTACTTCCACTCTCTGTGCTAGAGTGTCAGTGGTGTGATGCTGATGAAGGGGAAATTTTTCGAATGCATGATTACCACTTAGAAATTCGTGGTTAATGAGCTCCTAGAATTAGAAGATAAAAATACGAAAAAACAAGGACAAAAAAACATGGCAATAATAGGAAAGGCATATTTTATAATATTTTTTGATCAAAATTTGTCTGCTTGAATTCGTGTTTTAAGTTATAAATCAGACACAAAATTTGGGATAGAGTCTAAAAACCATGGCTACATTGACTCAATTTCTCAGTATTTATTGTAGAGGAGGTTTTCCAGTATTATAAAAAGAATGGGAGTTTAAGGAAGAGAAAATATTTTCTTATATGACTTTAGTAACACTTCGGAAACTTTATTTTCACCTGTATCATTTTCAGAAATGTCTAAATGAAAAAGTATTTGCAATTATACTGTGTGACTGGCAAGCAAGCACACCCCTAGATTCTGAACTAATGGGTAGGTTTGGTATGCATCAGCTGAGGCGGCCTTCATTCATGCAGAACAACCCAGCCAATGGCTTGGAGGTAAGACCTTGTAATCCCACACACCTGGCTTTTGTTAGTAAGCTGTATTCTCACCAGTAGTCTGGCCAAGTAAGTAGCAGGACATCTGTGTGGTGGATGGATTTAACATCTGGGTTAATGAAGCTGTTTCATCTCCTTCGTCACTGAGTGGCTTTGAAACACTGATTTCTTTTTCATGATCCATAAATGTAGTATAAAAAGGCAAACTTCACCTGTTAGTATTTTCAACCTTATAATTATATAGGGAAATATTTTAAATTGTGATAGGAAATTCCCTCACAGATCACATACCAGCAGGGAATCATTTCAGGTTCTGACAAAACAACCCTTAGATTTCAGATTTTCAGAAGTCTGGGGCAATTCAAGTAACTGCCTACAGTCAAGCCAGACTTCGTGAGCAGAGCTGTTATTGTGAAGGGTACCCCAGCTTTTTATTTTGTAGTATGTGTGTGTACATGTGGGAGTGTACATGTATAGAATCACATTTGAGAAAGGATCTCACTCTGAATCCCAGGCTGATCTAGTTCTTACTATACAGCTCCAGGTAAACCTTAAATAGTGATTCTCCAGCTTCAGCCCTCCAAGCATAAATATTATGGGTATGCACTATCACATCTACTTTCAAAAAGAAATTCAAGGCACACTCAAGAATGGGCACTTGTTTCTCCTACCACAAATGATGGATGCTAAGAAAACTGTGAGAAAAAAAATATATACCTTACTTCACAAAACAAGATATAATGAGAACTTTGGGAAAGTCACTGTATTACTCTTAGCTAGCTTACTAAATTATATACCTACCAAATATTCAGCATGACAAAGAAAGTCCTCTTTCACTGGAGTCGGCTTACACAGGACGCTGGAGTCAGAGCACTGCATCTAAATTCCAGCGTCACTACTTCTAGTCATTTTGAAGAGATTACTCAATACCTGGTGCCAGTCCATCTATCTTTAATATAAACTACCTTAAATTTTGACTTCTTGGCAGATAAAAATTAACGTAATGTGTTGGCACAATATTTCATAGGTGTAGGTGTCAGAGAAATCTACTGTACACATTAGGGACACTAAGGATTCTCACCGTGACTTGTGCTGAGATCAAAACAGCATGCAGCAGAGGTCCATGCTACTTTGTCTTAGGATGAGTCATGTAAACATAAGAAGGAACCAACAGGAAGGCACCGGACAGCTTGTGGGGGAATTCACAGATACTCACTAAGGACAAGCTCACCGTGCTCTTAACCTTTTGCACGTCCCTTTTACCTAAGGACTAGTTATTTGCCTTACTTGCAAGAATGTTACTTTTGCCATTAATTTACCCAAAAGCCTAATTTCAAATACAAAAACAAGAAAAGAAAAGAAAAAAAAAAAAAAGATATTACTATCGGGTGTGAAACTCAAAGTCTCACTTGGGTTACTCACAACAGGACATCAGAGAGCTGCCTAACACCTCAACAGGCAAGTAAGCAGTAAGCGTGACGCACAGAGGATGAAGACATGCCAGCACACTGAGAAACCACAGACTCTGGGGTGTCTGCATCAAAAGGAGGAGTCACAGCCAGAACACAAACACTTTTCATAGGGCTTGGGGAAATTACACTTCTGCAATTATTCCTTTCACTTCTCAAGGTAAGCTAATTTAAAACAAAACAAAAAGAGACTCGCAAATATCCTCTCCAATATCACTGACACATACATGCCCTTCGTACTCTGACTATACAAACAGGCAGCATCCACAGATTCTCCCAGAATGATGTAAAAGAGGTGTGAGTTCTTCCAGTCATGGCCCAGAAAGAAGAAATTTTGATATTTGGGACTAATGTTGAAGTTTAGTTTTATGATTCTGTTAAAATTATCTACATTCGATATTCCTCTACAGAGAATTCTCTCTTTAGCTCTGTTCCCCATTTTTTAAGTGGATTACTTGGTTTATTGCTTTTCAGCTTGTTTAGTTCTTTATATATATTGGATATGAGTCCTCTGTCAGATAAAGGGTTGGTGATGATTCTTTCCCAATCTGTAGGCAGTCGCTTTGTTTTGATGACGGTGTCCTTTGCTTTACAGAAGCTTTTCAATTTCATGAGGTCCCATTTATTGATTGTTGCTCTTAGAGCCTGTGCTGTTGGTGTTCTGTTCAGGAAGTTTTCTCCTGTACCAATGAGTTCTACCATATTCCCCACTTTTTTTTCTAGCCGGTTTAATGTGTCTGGTTTTATGTTGAGGTCTTTGATCCACTTGGACTTTAGTTTTGTGCAGGGTGATAAGTATGGATCTATTTTCATTTTTTCTACATGTAGACATCCAGTTGGACCAGCACCATTTGTTGAAGATGCTATCTTTTTTCCATTGTATGGTCTTGGCATCTTTGTCAAAAATCAGGTGTCCGTAAGTGTGTGGGTTTATTTCTGGGTCTTCTGTTCGATTCCATTGATCCACCATTCTGTTTCTATGCCAGTACCATGCAGTTTTTATAACTGTTGCTCTATAGTACAGCTTGAGATCAGGGATGGAGTACCTCCAGAAGATCTTTTATTGTAGAGGATTGTTTTAGCAATTCTCGGTTTCTTGTTATTCCATACGAAGTTGAGAATTTTTCTTTCCAGGTCTGTAAAGAATTGTGTTGGCAATTTGATGGGAATTGCATTAAATCTGTAGATTGCTTTTGGTAAGATGGCCATTTTTACTGTTAATCCTGCCAAGCCATGAGCATGGGAGATCTTTCCATCTTCTTATATCTTCCTCTAATTCTTTCTTCAGAGACTTGAAATTTTTTTCATACAAGTCTTTGACTTGCTTGGTTAGGGTTACACCAAGGTACTTTATGTCATTTGTGGCTATTGTGAATGGTGCTGTTTCTCTAATTTCTTTCTCAGCCCTTTTGTCTTTTGTATACAGGAGTGCTACTGATTTTTTTTTGAGTTAATTTTGTATCCGGCCACTTTGCTGAAGGTGTTTATCAGCTGTAGGAGTTTCCCGGTAAGAGTTTTATTGAATGGCAGAGAAGCACTTAAAGAAATGCTCAACCTCATTAGCCGTCGCAAATCAAAACAACCCTGAGATTTTACCTTACACCCATCAGAATGGCCAAGATGAAAAACTCAAGTGACAACACATGCTGGAGAGGTTGTGGAGAAAAGGGAACCCTCCTCCATTGCTGGTGGGAATGTAAACTGGTACAACCACTCTGGAAATCAATCTGGCGCTTTCTCAGACAACTAGGAATAGCGCTTCCTCAAGATCCAGCCATACCACTCCTAGGCATATACCCAAAAGAGGCTCAAGTACACAAAAAGGACATTTGCTCAACCATGTTTGTAGCAGCTCTATTTGTAATAGCCAGAAGCTGGAAACAACCCAGTTGCCCCTCAACTGAAGAATGGATGCAGAAACTGTGGTACATCTATACAATGGAGTATTACTCAGCAATGAAAAATAAGGAAATCATGAAATTTGCAGGTAAATGGTGGGACCTGGAAAGGATCATCCTGAGTGAGTTGTCCCAGAAGCAAAAAGACACGCATGGTATATACTCACTCATATAAACATACAACATAGAATAAACCACCCACTAAAATCTGTACATCTAAACAAACTAAGCAAAAGAGAGGACCCTAACTAAATGTTCAATCCCCATCCTGAAAGGCAAAGAGGATGGACATCAGAAGAAAAAGAAAATAGGAAACAACCTCGGAACCTGCTACAGAGGGCCTCTGAAAGCCAGAAGAAAACAGGAAACAACCTTGAAACCTGCCACAGAGGGCCTCTGAAAGCTTCTGCAGTATAGACTGTCAAAGCAGATGCTGAGCCTGATGGCCAACTGATGGGCAGAGTGAATGGAATTTTATGTAAGAAGTGGGAAATAGTAAGAGCTGGAGGGGACAGGAACTCCACAAGGAGAGCAACAGAACAAGATAATTTGAACACAGGGAACTTCCCAGAAAATCATACTCCAACCAAGGACTATTCGTGGAGATGACCTGGAACCCCTGCACAGGTGTAGCCCATGGCAGTTCAGTGTCCAAGTGGTTTACATAGTAATGGGAAGAGGGACTGCCTCTGACATAATCTGATTGGCCTGCTCGTTGATCACTTCCCCCTGAGGGGGGAGCAGCCTTACCAGGCCACAGTAGAGGACAATGCAGCCACTTTTGATGAGAACTGATAGACTAAGATCAGAAAGAAGAGGAGAACCTCCCCTATCAGTGGACTTGGGGAGTGGCACGCATGCAGAAAGGGGAGGGAGGGTGGGATCGGCAGGGGAGGAGGGAGGGATTTATGGGGGGATACAAAATGAATAAAGTGTAATTAATAAAAAATTAAAAAAAAATTATCTACATGTAATATATACAAAGAGAGACAGAGAGAGTAAGTGTATATATAGCATGAATATACATATAATGCATATATAATAACACACACATACACATAAAACATACTTTAAATACTACATATATACATAGACATTTAAGAAAATGAAGAATAAAATATAGAACTATTTTTTGGAACATTAACCAAATTAAGGAGGCTGATTAAAATTAAGAGCCAAAGCCAGTAACAACCGAATTCCAAGAATTACATCTGCAATGTTAAAGCTGGAGTTCAAGAGCTGGAGATCTCACTGGGTAAGAGCTCTTGCTGATTTTGCAGAGGACCAGAGTTTGGTTCTCAGACCTCAGTCAGGTGGCCCACAAATGCACTTTTAACTCCAGCTCCAGGGAATGCCAAATATTCTTTCAGCTTTTGCAGATTCCTGCAACTCACATGCATAGACCCACAGGAAGACAAATATGCATGCACATGCATTCAAGAGCTGACGTGTACACTCACATGCACACACACATGCATACTTAAAAATTTTTTTAAAGAAAGAATTCAATGGTCAAGGTTCTTAATTTAAAATTTTGTTTCATTAAATCTTCGTAAATTAGATTAAGTCTTGAAACAATAGGTCAGGTCATCAACTGCTCTGACAGCGTGAATGGATCCCAAATGTTTCTAAAGAGTGTCCAGCAAGGAACTACCCTTTGATATTTACACACAAGGATTATTATTTTTTAATAAAATAAAATAATCTTTAAGCTATTCCTCTGCACCTAAGTCCTAAGATTTTCTGATTCTATAGAACCACTGCGTACCAAGGACAAACATCCCTTGAGGAGTCTAATGTGTCAGGGAGACCAGCTGCCTCCACACTGAGGAGTGCAGATGTGGGGAGATGACCTCCATCTGGAGGTTCAGCAGGGCCTCTCCCTAACAGAGCCCCAACTACATGTTTGTCTGCTTGCATTTCCCACTAACATCCCTTGGCAAACTTGCACACCAAGGTCAAACAAGACACATGGTATCGCTACTCCATCAAAGTCCCCTGTCAGCAACTGAGACAAGATTTCTAGAAAAGGAAGAAAGGCAGCTTGACAGCAGCAGTCTGAAGTTCTCCCGGACTACAGCAACATCTTATTTAAGAGAGTATGATGTTTCCTGCGGTTAGCTTTTATTATTCCATCACAGTTTCTTTTTGGATATACTACACAGTGCCTTAACAGGTGTGAGGCCATCAGGACCCTGCTTAGATAAAGTCTGTCAAAAACAACAGGGTCAGAGCTGGCTTTCAATTCACAACACAGTATTCATACTGCTGTTTTTCCATCAGAAATGCAGAGGGTGCATATTAGTTAGCTTTTTTTTTTAACTTCTATCAACATCTCACTGTTTATCACTCCCTCCAAAGGCACACTCTGATTCAATCAAATATCACCTTTTGCCTCAGATTACATTTTTTTAAATCCATATAGCACCTTTAAGTTCTATTAAGTCACATACATATAGTTGTCTTCAAAATCCATGCTAGCTTCTGAAGTCAGAATAAAACCTAAACTCCCAACCACAAGTCCACAAAGCCCCAACATGACCTGGCTCTGAGCTTTTCAGGCATTATTTCATCTTTTTATTCTGTTCTCACCCTTTGCCTTCTAATAATTCCCAAAAGACATGACGCACTTTCCTATCTCAAGGCTATTGCTTTATATTTCCTCCACCTTTCTGGAAGCTCTTCTGGCATCACTGATTTGAGTTTCTACCATATTTTACACTAGTTTATTTTCAAATAGCACTGTACAGAAGTTTGATATCTTCAAGAGGAGAAAACAAAAATGTATTTGGTCATATAATTCATGAGGCTCACTTTCTCATGCTCCTTCAGACTATAGGGGAGTTTCAAAGAGCTGGGAGATACAGTCAAGTAAGTGACATGAAAAGTAAAAAGGAGCAGATACTGAATTGATATACATATGGGACTCACCTAAGAGAGAGCAACTGAGTAAACAGTTTCCTCAAATAGACTAGAATGTTTTAAAGTCAAAAGTGCCATGTCAACTATTTCCCTCCCTTACAAGCTTTGATAAAAGACCTGATACAAGTATGTATCAGGTCAGGGATCAGCAGAAGCATTCATTAGTATTCTAAAATTCCCTGTGTGAGAGGAAGATTATAAACTTAGGACATCTTCCCAAGTATGATACAACTTATTGAATACTTATTGGATACAGTATTTCTGAGAACACAGTGGTATTTCGTGACTGATGAGATATTGAGGGTACAAACATTTCAGTAAGATTTCTTCAAACTACATATGGCTGTGTGTTTAAGCATAAAGGCTTCTTGAAGGAATAGTAGAGTAATGGCAGTACAGTTTCTCATCATTTTTGTGAGGACAGAATCTAATGAACACATCTGAAACCTGTTATTTTAAAAATGAACGTGAATAATAATAATAATAATAATAATAATAAGCTACGTGAAGTAGTAGCTTCTCATATTAGAAAAAAATTGGCACCAAATATAAATGGGATTTTCATAAAATATTTGCTTGAAGATATCAGAAATTTATATGTGATAAAACTCTTCTGAAAGTAGCATATAATGGACAAATTTGCCTCTTCCTTTCATAGGCAGTCCAGCACACCTGTCCTTACTAGCGCTATTTCTTAGAAATAGCTCATTTGGGACCCTTGCCTCCTCATGGTCTCCAACACTCATAGAGAAGAACAAAGGAGGGGATCATGAGCAAGACGTTGGCATGGTATATGTCCTTACTGCTCAATATCTCTTTGCTCTAATCCAGGCCCATGTGTGGTACAGTGTGAATAAGGCTCAGCTGTGAGAATTTGGTAAACTAGGAGTTTGGCAACTATCTCTTCCCAGATACGTATTTCTATTCCCTGACCTTGTTTCCTATGAGCATAAACTTCTACTGTTATCAAATTTGCTTGCTCTCATACCACCAGCCTTTGCATTTATAAATGGTTAAGCATAAAGATCACTTTGCCAAAGCATTCTAAAGCAGGATTTGCTCCCAGTTTATTACTCTTTGGAAATGACCCCGTTGCTTCTGCACAACTCAGACTTCAGACCTAATTACCAAGTTCCATACCCAACAGCCCCAAGCACATCAGTACCTCCAAGATCCTTACGGGATCACAATTCTTTTCAAAACATACATATCTCCAGCTGGGTGTTAGACCTATAATCCCATCAAAGAGAAGGTCGAAGCAGTCAGGTAATGAGTTTGAAACAGATCTGAGCTACATAACATGGTCCTGTCTGATGAAATTTAAGACAAAAAAATGAATTTACGGTCACTGTTTCAATGGTAGTTATAAAAGCTGCTTAGTGAGCTGACCCTGTTAAGAAGTTGATGCTGTTACATGGCATGCAGTTCCTCAAGACACAGTCCCTGAGCCCACTGCATTACAATCACGAGACATGTTTAATATGTTTTCAAGGCCTACACCAGGATCCATGAATGACAAATCTCCTCTATAGTCAATCTTGCTTTAAAGAAACCACTGACTCTACTAAGCTGGATCAAGGACTTCAATATAGTATATTTTGACTATTAAGTAGATGGAAATATAAATACATATTAACTACGACCTGTACAAAGAAACTTGAATTTGAATGCTATAGCAACTGCTGGAATTTTCCTTACCTTAGGCAAACTGTCTGTCCCTCAGTAACTCAGTCTGGCAACAGTAATAGTATGTATTCAATGGCTGCAAGCCAAAAGGTGTACAATAACAAAGGACTATTACCATTGTACAAGAACTGTAGAATTGTTTTTTAAAAAATGTTATTTTCATTTAAAAGATAATGAAATAAACAAATTAATGTCAAAAGGACAAATAAAAGCTTAATTGAAGTTTTAGCATGTTGTCTTGTGTCTAATCTTCAATCTTTTCAGTATATGCTTTACCTCACCATCCAGAAATTTCTTTGAGTCAAGCAATGTTCTCTCCTGCTATTAGATCTATTAGATCTAATAGCCATCTATTAGATCCTCCTTAGCCATGTTTCTTACTGTTAATCAAAATATTTATGCCATCATTCATATTTGAATGTTTATTCTGCTTAAAATATGCTTTAATGCTTCTTTGATAAAACTTTACCTCTATATCAAATTCACACTTCACCATCTCTAGGATATTTTCTGATGTACTCTATTTCCAGGGAGTTAGACAATCGCTCATGTGTATGTGTGTGGATTTCAAAGAACAGCCTTCGGTAACATTCCTCAGGTGGTGCCCACCTTGTTTAGGGGAGGTCAGAATTTCTCACTGAACCTACAGTTTGCTGATTTCAGAGCCTCAGGGATATGTCGGTCTTCACCTCTACAACACCGGGATTAAAGGAACTGCAGTCACCAGGTCTAGCTTGTTTGAAATAGGTCAGAGACTGAACTCTGGTCTTCACACTTGCACACTAAGCACATCACCAACTCACTGAATAACAAAATTTAATAAATTTATCAAGATAATTAAAGCAGCCTATTTCTAGTACCAAGGATGAAAGAGGCACTTGATATTTCCTATTAGCTTTAAATTTAAGGAATCTAAAAATATTGTCAAATCTAAGTGTTAAAAGTTGTTAGACTGACAAACCACACTCACTGCTAAATAATATGCAAGGACAGCTCTTAGTTAATGTTTGTATACAGAAGGAGTTCTTTTCCTTTCATGTATTCAATTAACTCCTACGGCTATAACAAGTAGATTACTATTACTCAGACACAACGAATGATTTTGCATTGCTGAAAATGGTTTCGAATATTCATGAGCCCTTAGTGACTATTACCATGAAGCATCTACTGTAAAAGTAGGTGGTTCCTCATTTTTCCAAAGGTATCTTTTATTTTTTTTCTAATTGCTAACTACCACCATCTAGGAATATAAGAGCCATTCAACTGCCTTAGTTATTATCTCGGAGTATAATATGCTGCAGCTCATAGTTACACTGTACTCTTTTAAAGTAGGCTTTTCAACATAGCAACATTCCAAATTAAGAGGCTACAGTTGCTTTCATGTAGTAGCTAATTGTTTGAAGTGGATTTCAGATTTTCAGCTACTGTCATTACACCCCCCCCCCCCAAAAAAAAAAATGATGGAAGTACTTGTACTTTTTTTTTTTTTCTGATGCTCATTCTACCAAGAACTGAAACACTGGTACCACAACTTCCCTGAGTTAAAATGCAATTGAAGATTTTGTGCCAACGTAAGAAACCTCAACAGGTTCCATATATTATGAGTAAAGACTCTCACTCTATAGATCCATGAGGTCACCAGCTCTTAGATTCACTATTTCCTCTACTGTATTATAACCTCTGATTGGCTCAGTGTTCCTGTATTCCTAGTATACCTGAGTGCACTCACTTCTCACTCATGTATTCCATCTCTGATGTTTCTTCAGCCTGACAAATCTAAGCATCTTTGATATGGCTAAAACATTCCAAAACATTCTGGTTTTGTTGTTGTTGGTTTTGCTGCTCTGTTTTTCGAGACAGGGCTTCTTTGTGTAGCCCTGGCTGTCCTAGACTTGCTTTATAGACCAGGCTGGCTTCAAATCCACAGAGTTCCACCTGACTCTGCCTTCCAGAGTGCTGGGATTACAGGCACGTACCATCTCGCCTAGCTAACATTCTGTTTCTTAGTCTTAAATGGTAGAAGGCATTATCATTTTTTAAAAGAATTTGTTTTTCTGAGGATTTTATCTTCCCATTTCTAAACTTAAGCCTGGAGAGTGCAGGACCACTGATTTCCATGCTCAAAACTTATATTCAAAACACAGCACTTTCAATACATATTTGATATTTGCCTCTGGGTGATTACATGTTTGAAATTGAGCTAAAACCTTCCAGCTTCTAGGAAGTCTTCCCTTAATATTATATAATATTTGCCAAAACTATTCAAAAAAGAATACATTACAAATCAAAGTATACACTGATCTGTGTTGACAAAGTATGCATGGTCTTCTACAGAAGAATTTGGAGAACAAGTGGCTACTGACTGGATTCATATGTGAAAAAGAAAACCTAGTATCTAGCAAGTAGTCATGCTCCTGCTTCACCTTTTGCCATTCCCTGTCCATAACAAGGGCATCTGTGTGCTTGGACACATACCATATGTATGTGTAATGTGTTTCTGTGGTTGAATTCACATACTGAACTTTCTTTTTATTCTTATTTCCTCTCATGTTGTCCATGGCATGCTGAAACAAGCCTGGTAGCTACTTTGTAGTCCAGACATCCTCCTGCTTCAGCCTCCCTGTGGCTGGGAATATAGCTTGGTAAAAGACCTGATCTCAGAATCTATAATATGTAAATATTGCTGCCACACTTATGTACATCTAAGTATGAAATTACGACATGGAATTTAACTACAAAGGGAGAGACGATGTACCAAAAAGAATATATATATATTTTTAGATCTTTGTTATTAATTCACCTAAAGTAGAATAATTTATGATTCTCAAAATAAATTTTAAAAGGTTTCAAAATAACATGTTGATTCTAGTGCAAAGTGTTTCAATAAAGCATGTTTGTTAATTAACAGACTAAGAATCCAAACAGTAAGTTCTTCAGAGCCCAACAATCTGAGTACCAAATGGGCCACTGAAAGACTGGGCTAGAAATAATGATTAAATCAATGTATTCAATTTCACACTCCACTAGTATTTCAAAACTTATGCATAAAAAAGACACAAAGAGGCTCAAAAAGGAGACATTTTAATGCTAGTTACAGAAATTCCATACAATAGGAATGAAATGTTTTCATCTCAGAAAGGCTCTAAAATGGGAGCGGACTAACAGTGTATGAAACAAGATATTCCATTTTAAAGTTAGCAGGAATTTTAATGTTATGACTGATAATTTAGTATACTTTCAGGTAACTAAGTTTGAAAGAACAAATTTATAAAATAACAATGTCTCAATAAAATATACAATCCTATATAACAATGAAAGGGCATTTGTTTTTCATCTATCAAATACTGTCTAAATTATACAAATATTAAAAATATGTCACAAGAAAGGAAATAATAGAAGATGACTAAGCTTAAAATAAAGAGCAGTAAAAAGATAAAAATTTCAAGTATTATGTCATTTATGTTACTGTTTTGTGAAGCTGTAGATTACATGTAGAGCCTTGTAAATACTAAGCATTACCCTTAGCATAAAGCTAGAGTTTGGAGAGACAAACAAAATAGAAATAAAAGCCCTTTAGGAAATGAAAGCAAAAAATGAAAAGTAGGATAGCATACAAATATAAAGATAGCAAAAATACATTCTTTAAATTTTTACAAGTTCCACTGGTAGTACCCATGAGCCACTGGGTGAAGGCTTTCAACTGTGTGTGAGGCACAAATCATTGCCAAAAACAAAGGTCGGGAAACGGAGCGCTCACGATAAGATTACTCAAAACCAAACAAATGGGAGCATGCAAATAGGCAGTATGCCAGTGTGTCCGAGCTGCAAACTTGTAATCTAGCAAACAAAGAAGATACAACTTTTGTGTGCACCATTCTTAACACAGAAAAATCAATAAACACAGTATACTGGGCTCTAATATAACATCTTGCAATGAAAAGTAAAAATTCAAAAATCAAGAAACAGATGACTGAATGATGGATAGCAACATACAACAGTTAAAACTAAAATTCAATGTAGAAAGAATAATAACAACTTTTAAAAACAAAACTGTCATAAAAAGACAACCAAAGAGATACATTTGAAAAAGACAAGGCTGAGAAGATTTTAGAACCGTAGAAAGGCTGATATTTGCTCAATTAACTGCAAGTAAAAGTAAATCCCAAACTATTCATAACCTAATAAAACAGGAGAGTACAAAACATAGGATTCTGCGAGCAGCCACTGAGAGTGAGAACCCATGAATTTGTTCTGGCAATCTACTGTACAGCACAGTGACAAGTTGATTTACATTAAAATGAAGGCATGAAGAAAATTTAAAAAATAAAATTACTGTAAAAACTGGCACAAACATGAAATTACTTTTTTTTACAGAACTGAAAATTACAAAGTCTTAAAGACAAGTATTACTGAAGCTGATTAAAAAAGTCACCCTAAAAATACTGTGTCCAAATGACAAATATAAAGATTAAGAAAGGTTGAAACTCAAGATGGAAATCAAGGCAAAGATAATCGAGGCAAAAGGTAAGTAAAGAGAGTTGGTAAGGTTACATTAATATTAAAATGCTGTATTTCAAGTCAAACGCATTAGTGTAGAGATAAGGTAGGCAAGTGACTGATACAGAAGAACATAAATACAAACATGTAAGTGCTGAAAATCCAGCAAGCTCAATAGGACTATGATGAAAAATAAAGGGTCATCATAGTTGAAAATGTGAACACAGTTCTCTAAACTCAAAAAAAAAAAAAAAACATTAAAGACATAAGTGGAAAAAATAGAAAACATTACACAACTCTAAAACAAATAATTCTAAACCCATAGGAATTGTTAAACAAAGACCACATTGAGGCTACAAATGGTTTCCCTGTCTTAAAAAAAAAAAAAAAAAAGATGGCTCAGAGGTTAAGAGCACTGTCTGTTCTTTCAAAGGTCCTGACTGAATTCAATTCCCAGTAACCACATGGTGGCTCACAACCATCTGTGTTGGGATCTGCTGCCTTCTTCTGAGATACAGGTGTAAATGCAGATAGAGCACTCATACATAAAATAAATAAGTTTTTTTTAAAGCAATTATTACAAATGGAATTCTCTAACAACAATTAAAATATACTTAGTGAAGGGACTCTGGCAGGCCTTTGCTATTCAACTCCACTCCCTCTACCTTGTTTAAAGCCATTGGATTACAACCCTAAAGCTAGCCACCTAAGTCTCTTCCCTTATTTGGCCACTTCCTCTTCCTGAGACTGCCAACCAAAGTCCAACCATCAGAGTACTGAAGTCCAGCTATCAAGTCTCCTTTGGTTCACCTAAAGAACACGCTCAATCAAAATACATGCCCAAATGCAAGCCCATTCTAACACAGATGTCTCCCTCCTCTGTTTCTCTTATTAAATGTTTTACCTGAAAGGTCATTTGCTTCTGTTTTGCTGCCTGAGTCAGAGAGCAGCCACTTTTACTTGTCTTCCCTGCTTAATGAATGCTCTCAGTGAAAATAGCTGTTTGGGTATGGTTTGTGCCTAATCTGGTCCAAAAGGGAATGGGCTGTTTAGGTCTCCTAACACATGGGAGCATCACCTTCTCACTAACAACAGATCTTATGAGCCTGTTCTTCCCACATTTCTACTTCCTGTTCTCTCAGATTTAGAGTTCAGATGTAGAGGATTTCCTTCCATCAGTTCAAGGACACCAAAAACTGAGATGGCTTCTACCTGTTGGAGGATCCTTGTCCATACTTCTCTGACCCAGAAAATCATCACTTGAGGGTGTGGACCTTTGGCCTTACTGTACATGAGCAATGAGTAAGATCAAGTTCCAGCTCCTCTTTCCACCTGCCAAGTCAATGCTAACTCACTTTGAAGGACACACCACTGACTCCCCATGGTCTTCTTGTCTTCTCTACTCCTAGGCTTGGCCAGATGATGGGGCTTACCTTTACAGAGATTCAGATGGAAGGGCAAGTTCCGTGGTATCTTTGTCCTTAGCCTTAGCCTCTGAGATCTGCAGGTTATTCTGCAAGGCATTCAGCAGCTGGAGGTAGGTCTGGTTCCTAAAAAGACAAAGTTGGTGGGAAGCCAAAGGAGTCTCGGGTGGACTTGCCTGAGTCTTTAATCCAGGCTACAACTCACCTCTGCAGCTTATCCTGTTCCTGTCCTGCTTGCTGCTTCAAGGTTTCAAGTTCCTGGCGTGACTCCTCAAGTTTCAGCTTTGCTCTGCTCTGGCGTTCCTTTATCTCCGCAGACATCTCTGCCAGACTCCTTACACGCTTCTGATGGGGTAAGAGTGCAGATGTGACTTGCTGAATGCTGTTGTCTTGGAGCCATTCCTCCAATCTCTGCTGCTTGGAGGGAGCCTGGGGCTCAGACTCACTGACACAAAGAGATAGCTTATCACTTGGAGGCAGAGAAGGGCCTCGAGGAAAGTAAGAACCCACCTGATGCAGCTGCCATTGCTTGTGAGCTGCTCGCTTTTTCTCTACAAGTACTTGCTTCTGCAGGAAAAAAAAAAAAAAAAAAAAAAAACAACTACTATCCTCCTTAGGTCTGATTTTTGGAGCTAGCATGAGAAGTCCAACCCAGCTAACTCTCTCCTTCCTTCTGTCCCTCAGTCCCTCCTTTCTAGGTGTACCTTAGCCTGGAGTTTCCCCAAAGCTGCCTTGAGTTCTTTGTACTTCCTTTGGATCTCTTCCAACTTGGGTAAGGCCTGACTCAGGCCACATTTTATGGCTTCCATGTGATCCTGGTATACAGCCTTCAGTTCCTTCCACTGCTCCTTGGCTTCAGTTGCCTTCTGTCCTAAGGCGACCACAAGAATGAGAGAATGAGTGAGGCTGGCCTGAAGCCAGCTTTCTACAGCACTAGGCCACAGTCTTCCCATTAGCTAGACACAGACATAACACATATCTTCCCTCTTCAACTATCAGACCAGACCTTACCACAAATCCAAGCCTACTCACGACTTGTGTCTTCAGAAACCAAAGTGTCTGGGCTCTGGGCGGTATCCTCCTGAGCCAGAAAATTCTGTAACAAGTTCACAACCTGAAGCTGGCTACAAAGCAGCTTGTCTTTCTTCCGAGAGTTCTGTTTAGAGAGAAGACAGGAGCAGGCACTCTCCTTACCTTCCCGCACTATAGGCCAAGATTGTCTTCCATTTTGTTCTTCACCATTGCTGCCCCCTATCTCAATAGGCCATCCCAGGACCAGACCCCCTCTTCTGAAAAGCTAGGCCCCCACCTTGTACATACCCTCACAAACTCCTCCAGGATCCGGGCTGGCAGCTCTGCTTCTTCCTGCAGGCCTACAGGTTCCAAAACGCCTGCTACCTCAACCAGGACCCTGTAAAGCAGAAGTGAGACTGTGCTATCATGGCACACTAGCTCTAAAGGACATGTACCATGTACGCATGCATCTATGTAAGGGACTGTGCCAACGCGCAGAGTCCCAACTTGACCAAAGTCTACACAAAGGCCTGAGGGTACTTCAGACGGGGATCAGAACCACTGTGTGCCTGGAGAACACATAGTGACAACTAAGAGGCATGTGAAAAGTCATCAGAATAATGGGGAATCAGGAGTGTGCGGATGTGGCTAAACTTGTAAACAGGAAGTGCTGGGTAAAAGCTACTTGAGTCCGTGTGAAAATAGCCAGGGTCATATATGACTTCGGGCCCTGGACAGGAGAATTGACGGGTGCCACAGAATCGGCATTCCGAACTGAAGTGACACCATTCCTCAGACGTCGTACTCCTGGGTAGGGTGACACAGTTCCTCGGGGCCCCGCACTCCCGAGTTAGGGTGGCGGGGTCACCCTGGGCCCCACTCCTGAGCTAAGGCGGCACAGTCCCCCAGGGCCCCGCACTCCCGAGTTAGGATGACAAGGCCCCTCAGGGGCCGCACTCCCGAATTAGGGTAACCCCGTCGCTCGACCGCCGCCGCCACCGCCCCGAGCCGCTCGCCTTCCACTCTCACCCCTCAGCAGCCGCAGGAGTAGTCTCCTCGGACGCCATCTCTCCGCGGCACTCCGAGCGTTTGGATTCCCCCAACACTGCGCGCCTAGGTAAGCGATTGGCTTCTGGGTCCACGGGCGGGACTCTACGGAAGAGCGTCCCTTTTCATTGGGTGATCCTGAGTCAAGACCCGCCCCTTGACGCACGCTCGGAGGAGTCTGGGCCCTGTGGCGGGGGCTGGGGGTTCTGCGCCTGCGTGGTAGGAAGCGTTTGCAGCTGGAAGCCGGAAGAGTGAATGACTGGGAACTCTGGAAGCCGCAGCCAACCGAGAAAAGGCTCTTCTTTATGTTGTCTGTTCCTGTCTTCACGCTTTCTTTTCTCTTCTCTTCTCTTTTTTTTTTTTCACCCTTTCTTTTTAGAATTTACTTCCAGAGAAAGAAAGTGGGGCTCTCCTCCAGGACGCTGAGGAGTAGTATTCTTATAAGTAAACAATATGAGTTCAAAGCATTGTGCTTTTAAAGATGTTTTTAGACACCCCAGCGGAACCAGCGCCTCGCTCCCTTGTGTGGGCAAGATAACAGCTGAAATTGAGGGAGGTACCATTGACCGAGTACCAGAGGAAGAAAAGAAAGCTGCCGCTAAACAACCTGGGCCGGCAGTTTTCTGAAATACTCAGCTGAGTCGTGAGCAACATCTCAGGACATTTTCTAAGGGTTTTTTTGTTTGTTAGTTTTTGTGTTTTTTAAAGATAGTTGGAGATGAAAGCAGAGTCGATATTAGGTACTGTTTTCACAAACTGGGATTGTGCATACTCCGTGGTGAGTTGATAGACCACGCACGGAGAAGCTTTGTCCCCAGAGTGGCAATAATTAACCCTGCACCAAGCACTGCTGTGGTTAACAGTCACTTTAACATGAGACCGACTAAACTTCAATGATGGCTAGGAAGTCGCAAACGTCTGCAAACAATAGGTTCATGTGGCTCTCCCTTGTTCCTGGGGTCCTTGGTGTCTGTCCTCAAGAGCAAGGGAGCAGAAGGGACAAACTGGGCATTAGGATGGATGAAGTGACCTCAGGGAACCACTCATAGCTCAACTTTATTCAGGTTGAGCAAAGACTTTGGGGAGAAAGTTGGGGGTGGAGGGTTCCACAGGATAGGTGTACATAATTAGTTAAGGTTAGGGATTCCAGAAATGCTTTAATTTGCATTAGGCATCACAGTCCTATGGACACAAGGAAGGGAGAGCTAGCAGAGAACTGTGCCAAAGGCCATATACCATATATGGTTAAAGGCATCTGTGCCTACACACACTGTCCAGATGAGGTCAGGGAGAGAGTAGGAGGCCCTGCTGGGGAGAGGGTGTCCTCCATCTCGGGCTGAGTTCAGAAAGGCTACCTGGACTGCATGGACTGCAACCTCAAAGAGCAGGGTCCTCCAACAGGTTCATTTTACGATTTCTGATCTTCACTTAGTCATTACCAAGCATGACTAAAAGAAAATTCATTACTAGAAAAATAAGTCACTGATGAGAACTGAAATGGATGTTAAGGACAGCAGGTGAGTAGTTGTAAGCACATTCGTCTGTATGTTCCAAAGAATGAGTAGGGAGAACGAAAAGTCAGGTGCTGTGCAGGTGTGGGACACTAACACTCTTATTTTGCTGTTTGGAATGTAAAATGACACATGTGCTTTGAAAAAGTAACGTAGCCATTCTTCAAAGTGTTAAACATAGCATTACTAAATGAGCCACAATTTCCCAAGTACAATTACAAATGAAGTCAAAATATACATAGACACAGATTTTGTGCATTGTGTGCATTTTTGGAGGGCAAAACCCATCATGTCCTACAAAAATGGGACAAGCCCATCGTGATACATGGAATAAAAAGACTAACTGCACACACGGTCAATGTGAAAACAAATTGGCAATGACAAAGAATATGGTACTTATACTTGGAAAACAAGCAATGAGCTTTAGAAAATGAAACTAAAGAAACCAGGTACCAAAAATCCGTACAGATTTTATTATTTTCTTTACATGAGACATCCAAACAAGGCAAACCTATGAAAATAAAAACTGTATTAATACTTGACCCACAGGTTGGAGCTAGGACAGAAAGTAAGGTATGGACACATTGATGAGAGGAACTGGAAATGAATAAAGAGTTTCTTTTAAGGGGCTTAATAAAAATGTTCTAAAATTAGGTTGTGGTACATGTTGAATAACCTATGCAAAAGTCATTTTATGCTATAAAGAAATGTGCACAACACCATTATTTTGGGTTTTGAAACAAACTAAAGACCTGCCAACCTTACAGAGATGGGCACACTATACTCTAGTATGAGCGATTAGATGGCCTCAGTATCACATTAAACATGAACATTAAATCAAGAAGCTCTAAAATATGGAAACCATACAAAGCGAGTCACAGAGTGTCTTCAAAGAAATGAAATAAAATGGGCAAACAATTCTGAGTGGAGACACAAGTTCTTACATAGTGATGTACGTGGAAATAGAATTCCTGAATGAAAGACAATGAAATAAGGGAAAGAAGCAATGAGTACTGACAAAAAAAAAAAAAAAAAAAAAAAAAAAAAAAAAAAAAAAAAAAAAAACCTCGAGTTGAAGTTTAATTAAAAATCAAAAATTTCCAAAGCCCTTACCACACTGGTTCTCAGCCTTCCCAATGGAGTGACCCTTATATATGGTCCCTCATGTTGTGGTGACCTGAAACATAAAATTATTTTTATGGCCTAGATGTAGTGGTGCATGCCTTTAATACCAGAATTCAGGAAGCAGAGGCAGGTAGACCTCTGTGAGTTCAAGGCCAGCCTGGATTACAAAGTCCAGGATAGCCAAGGTTACACAGAAAAACCCTATCTTGAGAAAAAAATTATTTTTTATTGCTGCTTAATAACTATAATTGTTCTGTGGTTATGAGTCAAAATGTAAGCATATGTGTTTTCTGATGCTCTTAGGTGACCCCTGTAAAAGGGCCTTTTGACCCCCAAAACAGTTGGGACCCACAAGTTGAGAACTGCTGCCCTAACACAAGAAACATGAGTGAAACTCTGACTATATACCATAATTATTTAACTTTACTCAAGACCATTAATAGAAGGAAAACACCATATGCAAATGGTAAAAGAAAAAAGAATGTTACATGTAGAAAAACAAAAATAATGAATATAGGATTTTTTTTTTGTTATAGTGCAATAAAAAGCCAGTGGGGCAACAACTTTAAAACACATTTTTAAAATTAATTATAATGCATTAACTTTGTATCCCAGCTGTAGGCCCCTTTCCCATCCCCTCCCAATCCCACCCTCCATCCTTCTTCTCTGCCCTTGCCCCTCCCCAAGTCTAGTGATGAGGAGGTCCTCCTCCCCTTCCATCTGACCTTAGCCTATCAGGTCTCATCAGGAGTGGCTGCATTGTCTTCCTCTGTGGCCTAGTAAGGCTGCACCCCACTCAGGGTGCAGCCACTGAGTTCATGTCAGAGACATCCCCTGTTATTCTTACTAGGAAACCCACGTGGAGACTGAGCTGCCATGGGCTACATCTGTGTAGGGCTTCTAGGTTATCTCCATGCATGGTCCTTGGTCGGAGTATCAGTCTCAGAAAAGACTCCTGAGCCCATATTTTTGGTTCTGTTGCTCTCCTTGTGGAGCTCCTGTCCCCTCCAGGTCTTTTATCTCCCCTTTATTTACACAATAGAATACTACTCAGCAATTAAAAACAAGGAAATCATGAAGTTTGTAGGCAAATGGTGGGAACTACAGAAGATCATCCTGAATGAGGTATCCCAGAAGCAGAGAGACACACATAGTATAAACTCACTTATAAGTGGATATTAGACATATAATAAACATATGATAAACATACTAAAATCTTCATACCTAACGAACCTAAGCAAGAAGGAGGACCTTGGGTCAATCCTCATTCAGAAAGGCAAACTGGATGGACATTGGAAAAGGGAGAAAACAGGGAATAGGAAAGGAGCCTACCACAGAGGGTCTATGAAAGACTCTACCCAGCAGGGTATTGAAGCAGATGCTGAGACTCATAGCCAAACTTTGGGCAGAGTGCAGGCAATCTTAAAGCACTTTTTTCAAAAGGCAAATTAACCTTGATTTCTATATGCAGCAAACAGCCTTCAAAATGACAGTCAAGTAAAGGCACTTTTATTGTGGTAGTAGAAGCAATTTTTCAGATCCATATTATGTAAGAGAGATAAAATACTTTAGACATAAGGAAAAGTGACATATAAAAACATGATGATGTACACAAGAGTAGAAAGCACCAGACATGGTGACAATATGAGGAATTTTTTCTTAATGTTTAAACATTTATAAAATATTTATTGATAATTTTGGACAAAGAGTGGATGTCATCGTACACACAGATTTCTAAGAAAATAAAAATAAAAAAAAAATAAAAAGCTCTATCATAACACCCAAATAACTATTATTTTCTATCTTAATGTTCTGTATGTATGTTAAGACCCACTCCTAGCTAGGAGAGGCATATCTCATCAGAGAGTGTGATTTTTCCCATTATAGAAGATTTTAATTAGCTTGCTTGCTGCACAATTCATGGCAATGCAAAGGAACACACTCTGGATTGAAAGAAATTCAAATTAAGTCTTAGTTCAGCCTCCTAGTACATCAAATGACCTTGAATAAATTACTTAATTGAGAATTTAATTTTGTCATTTATTAAGAATAAGATTGAGAATATTTCTTTATCTCAATTAGATGACATTTCTTTTGGAAAACCATAAAAGGTATTTTAAAAAACTATCTCCCGCTTTTGTTTGACATAGAGTAGAAGTACTAACATTTCACTTTCTCTCCCTGTCAGTGTAAATGAAAGCAGAACACAAAAGAACAGCAGAGGATTCTTGGGAAGAATCTTTTACATAGGATCGTAAGAAATGTTGAAAGGAGTAAAACATGAATTAGACTAATTTTCTAATAAGCTTGCCTCTTCTGGTTCCAGCAACATTTCCTAAGATCCATGGCTTTCCCCTTTCCAGGTTTGCTGCCACTCGTTTTTCATTGTCAATTTGATCAATACACTTAAAACTCTAATTGTGAGTTTCACTGAAACTACAATTAAGAAACAGCAACCCAGATGCTTAACATTTATCTCCGAAACAATTCTCACTGCTCTTCCATGAACCACTTCTCAGAAAGTCAGTGTTAGCATGACGTTAACTACAACTGCTTTTCTGGAATTTCCTGACCAAGATATTCCATTAAGTTTTAGAAAGGTTCACCATGTTTAGCATCTAAATTGCAGATCCTAAGGCAATTCTCATCTTGGGTTACTAGTTCCAGATGGATAGATTCTGCCTCGCACACTGTTCAATTCCCTTTTCAGTCTGTCATCCCTCCTGCCATGCTCAGCATCTGTGCAATTTGGACACGGACCACCTGACCTGAATTGCAAGCCCTTGTGAGGAAGGATGGCTTACTGAAAGCAAATCCCTTCTTCAAGCCTGATGAATCCTTCCTAATCAGTCTAGCCCTCCAGCTTCTTACTATCTGTTTTCTTGCAGAAATGAGCCAAAACACCATTAGGAAAGCTTGAAAGTTAAAGGAATCATTTTTAAGTCCCAAAGTCAATGTTATGTATATTTTACTTATTATCACATTGAGGTTGCCCTGGTTGCTTCCCATCTAATTTTAAAGGGATATTGTATTGCCTTATTTCCGCAAATCTTCACATTCACTTTGAAAATAGTCATCTTAGTCCCCATTGTTAAGGTAAATGCTAACTTGATTCAGCTTCACCATTCAATACCCGTCAAGAGAGACCCATAGACAGGGTGTCCTGGGAAAGATAGGCAGAACAAGGAAAGCATGTAGTTTCCCTAGCCTGTCTTATTCGTGTCTGTCTCTAATATGGCATTGCAATATTCTTTTAGAAGTACATAATCCCACTGGGAATTTTTTTTTTTAAGAATAAGAGAAATAAGCCACAAGTTCTTGTGTTAATAGTTGCATTCATGTTAAAAGTTTATTAAAATGCAATGTCATTCTTTGGGATTTTTCCCTTTTCTTTGTCTCTGTTAATCATTATTTTTAAGAACTGGATGTTCAAGAGCAAATTGGTTTGGAGAGTTGTGCAACTGTCCTGATAGCATTGATGTTTATTTCATTGTAACAATGTACTGGGGTAGTATAAAAGTAACAATGCCCTTGGTCTTTCTGGTAATTCTTTGGGTAGTTTTAATTCCACATATTATTCGAAACTGTATCTCAGAATATTGCTTAAGCTTCCAGCAGATTTCTGAGCTCATGCGGCCTTAGTGCCTTGGTCTCCCAGTTGTCTGCACTTCAGGCCTATGACACTATATCTGGCTCATTTTTGTTTTACTAATGGTATTCCTCCAAGAAAATTGATGTGAAATTGGTGGTAGCCCAATATATCACAGTTTTGTCTTATGACGCCTTATGTTCACACAATTTTAGTATGACCCTACAAGCTGGACACAGATTTTTTTAGCTGTTGAGACCAGAAAGTTCGTCTTTCTTACACCTAGAGTTACAGCTATAATGCATAAGTAAAATTTTGAGTGTAAATGTGAGGTAAGCATTGAAGTTCAGTCTTGTGTGTATTGCCATGCATGTAGCTCAGCACCATATATATATATATATATTTTTTTTTTTTTGAAATTTTTGTCCTTCCCCTTTGAACTATTTTGGTATTTTAGTGCAAAATAAAATGGCAGGTATGTACAGGGTTCTAGTCCTGGACTTTACATTCTGGTTATCAATATTCCTTTTTTGTGCCAATGGTGTTATAATTACTATCACATTGTCTTAGTGACTGTATATTTGCATTAATAATTAAAAGAGATCAATATATATCTTTAAGAGTCATTTATTTTCCAAATATTGAAGATAGTTGTGGTTCTTTCATTTCCATTCAAAATGTATCACTCTACAAAGACTACCTCAAACTTGGATTTTGTTTTATTCAATCTACACATAAAGTTTTGGGATTGGCCTTCTTAGCAACAATGAGCTACTGGATTGATTTAGGGACATGACCTTCTTACAGCTGTGAATGTTTTTTGCTATATTTTTCCTATATACTTCAATAGGAAGTTCTGATGATGGCTGAGTAAGACACTGATTTATGAGTTTAGTGGAATGTTATTAGGAGTAATTTTATCACTATGTTTCTTTAACACAACAGTTTCAATTGGCTTTCCCCCTAGGCCACGGTCTATCTAGTCTCAGATTCTTGATGGTAAACAGTGTCTGGCATAGGTTCTATCTCAGGAATAGACCTTAAATCCAATCAGATAGTGGTAGATTACTCTGACTAATTTTGTGCCACTATTCCACCAGTGAAACTTTCAGGCAGATCATCATTGCAGATTAAAGAATTTGTAGCTGGACCGATTACTACCTTTCTCCTCCTCCGGTAGCATGCAGAATACCTTATAGTACTATGAACATTAGTGAGTAGGGGTGAAGGCACCAGCTTGACTTAGTTTCACTTTTTAATTTCATTGGATTAGCATAGGCAGTGGTCTAGTTTTTATTAAGGTATATAGACCATCATTTTCCACACTTTTGCTTCTAACCTGACTATGTTATGATTGAAGTAAACATCTTTAAAAGGACATAGAATTCATCATATGCCTTAAGCTACTCTGAGAAACATGTCTTAAATTTGTATATTTATAAATTTTAATACTTAAAAGTAATTATATGCTGTTGTATATGTTAGCTTACAGCAATAAGTTTTCCTCATAATTTCAGTTATTTTAGTTCTTAGCTATGAAATGCCATCTAGTTGTTTTGTGTAAATTCTATTTATGGACAGAGACTTTGTAATTTTAATTTTGAGAGAATTTGTACATGATTTCTAAAGCATTAGTAGAATATGTACTTTGAAATCTTTGTTGGAAAACTGCAATGTGAGATTCATTTCTACATTGGCATTTGATGATTGCTTCTTCTAAGATGAGCCTGCTGGGTTTCCACATAGTAACTTTGTTTCTCAGACATTCTGATTATTTTCTTAGGCTGTTCTTTTTTTCTAAGTATTTCATTTTAGCTGCAGCTATGACTCCCGATGCCACCTGTAACCTGTGATTTGCAATCTCCTGAAAAGTGTAATTCTTATTCTCATGAACTTTCACAGTGCTAATCTTGGTTGCTCTTGGGGCTCCTGGTTAGCGCAATGGAAGCCATCTGTGGGGCCACAGGGTCACGTTCTGATAAGGCAAGAAAGCTTTAGACCTCAGTCTTTCTGTTATCTGATGGAAACCAGGAGACAGGTCTTTACTCCATTGCTGTGTGCAGATGGAGCACTTTTGCTTCCAGTTCTGTAGGAATAGAGCCTCTCCGGGGCTTTGCTCTGCCTCAGAGAAAGTCGTGGAGCAGACTGGACGAAAGCTGTTAGAGAGGCCGACCACAGCCTTTACTGTGAAGCTCTGGGAGCTCCGCAATGTCTCCGGGCTGGGAAGATAGGATGTTTCTATTTTGATTCAGTTTTCATTTCCCTTTTTCTTACATCTCTGTTGGCAGTTCGTTACTTTAGGCTCCTTCAGCACCTGTGCTATCTGAATGGTCAGAAGAAAACCCAGGTAAATCACTACATTAGTTTTTCAATCTTGTACTTTCAGGCCTGTCAGCCTTCTTTTCAGGGTCTCAGCGTTCACCAGTTATCTGTTAAATAAATTCCAATATGGAATTAGGCCTAAAGAGGATGCACATGAAAATATGAATTGATTCCATCTTGTTTCTGAATGCTCAGCTATTGATTTTTATAGCTGTGGTTTTGATAGTTTTCAATACAGAGTCTTGCTTTATAGCTCAAAGTGGACTCATGAGATTTCTGTTGGCATTTCAGGCATTACCATGACGATAATATTTTTATGAAAAACAGGCTGTGATTGTAGAACTTGTTAAGGATTGGAAAAGAAGAGTATAAAGTGAATTGAGAAGTGACTGCATGTGAGGAAGGGGAGGAAGGAGTGAGGGAGGAAGGAAATTAGAAAAGGAGAGTAAAGGAAGAGAGAGAAAATTGGAAAGGAAATAAAAGGAAGTGGCTAATGCCAATGGAGTTCATTAGTGTTATGTCCTGAAAGGAACACTATTCATCTTGATAACTATGTATAATTTTCATCAACAAATGACAATTCTCTCACCATAATTTTTTTGTTTTAAAAGAAAAGGCTTTGCCTATAATTTATGATCCTTTACTACTTGTGTACACTCTGAATCTTAAACAATACTATAATGACACTTTTCTTAAATATAATTATGGGAAAAGTTACAGGCACAGCTCTGGAGACAACATACAAACTTGAACACAGTGTCACAGCAGTAGGAGGCAAAAGCAAGTTAGAGGTGTGTTATGAAACAACAAGATACCCTGGTTCTTGCAAACCAGGAATGCATGAGTTGGAGGGAAAGGAGTTTCCAAAACTGAAGACCAGCAGTTTGCCTGTGAGCATATGGTCACACAATTTGGTTCTCAAAATATGCTTATACTTGGAGGGAAATCTACATAATGGCTATTACCTTTGAGCATCAAGGACAAATATGTCATGGCTAATGTCCATCCAACTGTTAGTGCAGTCTGTGCCCTTGTTGGGACTTCTGTTCCAAGCCTAAAGCATGCTTCCTTGCAGCTGTATCACCACCCTCTGCCTTGATGACTAGCAGAGCAGATCATTTCCGATTCCATTAGCACTTAAGCTTTTTTATGTGTGAATCCACTGAGAGAATACTGAGGCTTCATGTTTAATCTCTATTCCCAAACCCACTAAGGACCAAATATTAAGAGCATCAAATAATTGCAACAACAAAAATATTTTTTTAATTTAATTTTATTTTATTAATAACACTTTATTCACTTTGTATCCCCCATAAGACCCTCCCTCCACCCCTCCCAGTCCCCACCCACCCCTCCCCCTTCTTCCCCCATGCCCCTCCCCAAGTGTACTGATAAGGGAGGTCCTCCTTCTTCCTTCTGATCTTAGTCTATCAGATCACATCAGGAGTGGCTGCATTGTCATCTTCTGTGGCCTGGTAAGGCTGCTCTCCCCACAGGGGGAGGTGACCAAAGAGCAGGTCAATCAGATTATGCCAGAGGCAGTCCCTCTTCCCATTACTATGTAACCCTCTTGGACACTAAACTGCCATGGGGTATATCTGTGCAGGGGTTCTAGGTTATTTCCATGCCTGGTACTTGGAGTATGAGTCTCTGGCAAGAGGCCTGTGTTCTGTTTTCTGGTTCTGTTGCTCTCCTTGTGGGGTTCCTGTCCTCTCCAGATCTTACTATTTCCTACTACTTATCTAAGATTCCATGCACTCTGCCCAACAGTTGGCCATAAGTCTCAGCATCTGCTTTGATAGTCTGCAGGGCAGAGCCTTTCAGAGGCCCTCTGTGGCAGGTTTCTAGGTTGTTTCCTGTTTTCTTCTTCTTATGATGTCCATTCTCCTTGCCTTTCAGGATGGGGATTGAGCATTTTAGTCAGGGTCCTCTCTCTTGATTAGTTTCTTTAGATGTACAGATTTTAGTAGGTTTATGCTATATTATATGTCTATATGAGTGAGTTTATACTGTGTGTGTCTTTCTGCTTCTGTAACAGCTCACTCAGGATGATCCTTTCCAGGTCCCACCATTTACCTGCAAATTTCATGATTTCCTTATTTTCCATTGCAGAGTAATACTCCATTGTGTAGATGTACCACAATTTCTGCATCCATTCTTCAGTTGAAGGGCATCTGGGCTGTTTCCAGCTTCTGGTTATTACAAATAAAGCTGCTACAAACATGGTTGAGCAAATGTTCATATGGAATAACATGAAACCCAGAATTGCTAAAACAATCTTCTACAATAAAAGATCTTCTGGAGGTATCTCCATCTCTGATCTAAAGCTGTACTATAGAGCAACAGTTATAAAAACTGCATAGTCCTGGCATAGAAACAGAATGGTGGATCAATGGAATTGAACAAAGGACCCAGAGATAAACCCACACACTTATGGACACCTGATCTTTGACAAAGATGCCACAACCATACAATGGAAAAAAGATAGCATCTTCAACAAATGGTGCTGGTCTAACTGGATGTCTACATGTAGAAAAATGCAATTAGATCCACACTTATCCACCCTGCACAAAACTAAAGTCCAAGGGGATCAAAGACCTCAACATAAAACCAGACACATTAAATAGGTTAGAAGAAAAATTGGGGGAAACCATAGAATTCATAGGTCCTGGAGACTACTTCCTGAACAGAACACTAACAGCACAGGCTCTAAGAGCAACAATCAATAAATGGGACCTCATGAAATTGAAAAGCTTCTGTAAAGCAAAGGACACTGTCATCAAAATAAAACGATTGCCTACAGATTGGGAAAGAATCTTCACCAACCCCTTTATCTGACGGAGGGCTAATATCCAGTATATATAAAGAACTAAAGAAGCTGAAAAGCAGCAAACCAAGTAATCCAATTAAAAAAATGGAGAACAGAGCTATACAGAGAACTCTCTGTAGAGGAATATCAAATGGCAGAGAAACACTGAAGAAATGCTCAACCTCATTAGCCATTAGGGAAATGCAAATCAAAACGACCCTGAGATTTCACCTTACACCCATCAGAATGGCCAATATGAAAAACTCAAGTGACAACACATGCTGGAGAGGCTGTGGAGAAAGGAAAACCCTCCTCTACTCCTGTTGGGAATGTAAACTTGTACAACCACTCTGGAAATCAATCTGGTGCTTTCTCAGACAACTAGGAATAGCGCTTCCTCAAGATCCAGCCATACCAATTCTAGGCATACACCCAAAGGAGGCTCAAGTACACAATAAGAACAAAAATAATTTTACAACTGAGAAAAATTGTCAACAAAAGAAAACATATAACTGGATAGCTAAAATGGTATTCAACCTAGTGTCATGAACAAATTTTACAAACACAGACGCTGTAGAATTACCCTTAGCAAATGTTTAGTATAACACATGAAGTGACATGACAACATCATTGCTCTTAAATGCAAAAAAGGAAGACTGTACATAATTAATATGAGCATTTCCAAATGCTTGTCTCACATGTAAGTTGAGCTTTTGAAAATTCAAATCTTACCGTGTATTTCCATTGCTTATTGTTTTTATCCTAACATTGTTATTATTATTGTCATTGTTTTTTATTATTATTATGGAGGGCACTGCTGCTGTCAGAAGACAACTTTGTGGAGTTGGCTGTCCTGTGGCATCTCCTGCTGCTTGTCTTTCGATGGTTATTTTGAGGAAATGCATGTGTACAGTTCTTAACAGGTGATGACTTTTTTTCACTTTCAACATTTCTTAGTTACCTGTTCTTTGTCTAAGGTTGGGCCCCATGAGCTTTTCCCCTTTCATGTTAACATGTCTGCTGGTCATGTCCTTATTCCAGCCTTCCTTACATAGCTATGTTATTGTAGGTCCATGAGTGTAACTTCCTTGTCATTGCTAGGAGAGAGAATCTCACAGTAGTCATCCTGTTCTCCTGGTTCTTACAGTCTTTCTGCCTCTTGTTTTGAGACATTCCTGAATCTTAACTGAAGTAGCTGTGTTGTAGATAGGCACGAAAAGCCTCACTATTTGCTGTATTTGACTGGTGGTAGTTTTCTGTGATGATCCATCTATTGCAAAGAGAGCTTTATTTCTTTCTTGTCTTTGACATAATGTTGCAAGCCATTTTCTGTTGATTCTGGTAGCCCTAGCCTTTAACCAGATGGTTCACTACCAGCCTTCATATACTGCCTAATTAGATTTTGGGACATTATCAAGTATTTGTGATTCATAGTCTGCATGGAATAAAGCCATTTTTTGTAGCATTTTTTTTTCTGAAACTGTGTTAAGAACATAGAAAATGAAACCTTACTCTTAGAAAAGATCTGAGATAAATTTTTGTTGGTGCCATGTTCATGGGAGCATGGCAAATATCTTGAATTTTCTCATCTTTTGTAATTGAAGTGCTATAGCCACTAAACAACAGCTACTCTTTTCCCAGTCCTCCAGTCCCTTGCAACTACCATTCCACATCCTAATGTTGATGTACCCCCATACATGGAATCATGAAATATGTTTTCTTCCTTGTAACACAGTGTTATCATGTTGTAGGATACAGTAGGATTATCTCTTTAGCCTGAAAGTCACATCTCTAACTGGGTAGCACTTGATTACTCTACTTATAAATTTGCTATGCTTGTTCTTGTTTGATGAGTTATAGTTCATATATATATATATATATATATATATATATATATATATATATTTAAGGAAATGCAACTTGATTATCTCCCTTATTTTATTTTACCAGGAAAATGCAATATTGAAGGACCCTAAAATTAAACACGGATACAGGGACAAAAATAGTTTGTGTTTAACAATGAAGGCCAAATGCATCTGTATATTTGAAAACAAATGTGTATAGTCAAGAAACTCTGCAATAAGAAAGAAAAAAAAAAAAAAGGTCAGTATATGGTGGTGTGGACGCTGCAGCCCCAGGGTGAGGCCCGGTCGACAGTGAGGGAATCTTCCATACTTCTCTGCAGTGTGAGTACCCATGTCTGCTGGAATAACCTGTGTCACAAAATAGAGGGTCCTAGCAAACTAGTAGAACCTCATAATAGGCCTGTAAGGGGGCGGTGCCTGCTTCCCCTATCTGCATGGAAGTTGCCTCCTGTGCTGGCAGGCCTTGAGCCCACCTATAGTGACTGTGGGATGGTTAGCTACCCAGAGCTCAAGTCGATTCCCTATTGGTCCAAAGACTGTATTAAAATGCTTGTTCCTGCGCAACAAAATAGGTCTGCACCTCGATGTTGGTCTGCCTCCCAGGTTCTTAACTCCACCTCCTCCACCTCTTCCTGGTTCCCTGTTTAGACAGGGTGTTATGTCTCTGCAAGTGAGATACATTAACTAGAGTAAATAATAAAAGAAATGTTGGTCAAACTTAAAATTCCAATGTAACAATGCGTAATAAAATGTTACTTAATAAGCTATACTATGTTTTTATGAAAGGGCTGCACAAAATGAATGTTAGAGCTTCTAAGTGAATGGGAAATGAATGTATTTTTCCTAAGGAAAGTAAGTTCAAACTAGAACTTAATGAGTCATTTAATTGCACCAATGAAACTTAGGTTTGCCTTTGCTGGCTTGTATTTGGCAATCACATTCTTAGCCCTCACATTTGCAGGTTTGTAGATTTATAGAAACACAATGAGAACAAAAGCAGAAGAAAGGAAAGGAAAAGGCAAAACTCTTGGGAAACTCAAGCCTTGGGGGTAGGGGAGAGGAGAAGGCCAGGTTTTGCAGAGATGCCTTTCATTATCTCACTGCTTTGCTGGATTAACCTTGGCCTTGATGCTGTAAGAAGGCAACACTGAGTTTGAGGGAGAGAACACAAAGAATTATCAAAAGCCTGGCACCCAGCCTCTCATCCTTTCCACCCGGCTGCCTGGTTTCAGATGTGTTACTTACACAGGCTGAAATGGTTTAAGTGTAAGATAAAAGAAACAACCTCGCTGACCTTTACAGTACCCCAAACAACTGACAGTGTCTGGGCTTTTTCTGTGTAACGCTAACATTTTCCTTTCAAAATATCAGAGTGGAACCTAGAGAGAAACATACTCTGAGATTCTGGGACATGACTGTAGAGCTCGAAGCAGACAGTTGAAGTGCCAGCTAAGCTTTCCTCCAGCCAGGAGACACCAAGTTCCTAGTTCCTCCAATGTTCAACTTCTTAATGATTTTTTTCTTGCTATTTGTGCTTAAATATTTATTTCCATTATACCGAAGCTCAGGAAAGCTGGTGATTGGCCCTTCAGTTGTCATTATAATCTTTCAAACTTTAAAAATTCACCAACTCAAAGGAACAAGGATCAAGGATAATAAGTAATGTACGCCAGGGGTGGCAAACACTAATTACAGACATTTTCATTAAAAAATAGGAATAAAAAACACTCACAAAAGATACCGGTTTCTCTCCTTTTCTTGCTTCTCTTTTACTCCCCTCCATCTTTTTCACCCTCTCTGCCTCTTCCTCTACTCTCCATATTTCTTCCCCATCCACTGTCTCCTGAATAGCCTCAAAGGAAAATTAGAGTCAGAGTTAAGCAGGATTTTAAATTCTATCTTCACATATAGTTTCTTTAAAAGTTCTTGCTTAACACTGAGATTCCACCAAAAGTTAACGCCCCTCCCACACATAATAAAGATCAATGAGGTAGAATGTGAAACGTATCTTTTCTGTTGTCATTTCCCCACACTTCAGGTTGTTGGAATTGTCTCTAGAGGACCTATGGCCAACACCACCTCCTATGGATAGCAACAATGTTATGTTTATAAACAGGAAGTTTTATTCTGTATTTGTGCAAGTTTTCACTAATCAATAACAACATATCTCTTGGATGAGGTTAAAAAAATTGCCTCTATTTCTTTCTTTTTTTATTTATTTTTTTTTGAGATTGAAGGCATGCTTTGAAAACTATGCCCTGCGCCCTACGTTGATATAATAAGCCTGTACTCATTTGCTTACTCTGCATTGATGTGATCATTTGCCACTGATGTGCTGCACCCCTTTAACTCTCTGGATATATAGGATGTTCAGTCAGAGTGAAACATTCTAGAGCCTAAGTGATGTGTGGCAGTACTCTGCTGTTAGTCATTGTCTTGTCTCTGAAAGGGAAATCACAGCTTTTCGTTTAACTGATGGAAACAGATCCTAGATGCTCCCTTTTGAGAAACAGGAATTGCAAACTAATGTAACTCAACATACCAATGTGAGAATATCCTTTTGGTGCTATTGTGTGTGTGTCATGTAGAATTTGAACACTGAAAATATGGGGATAGGCACTTTGGGAAGCTACTATTAGGATTAGGATTCTTGTTGCTATTTTTGTTTGTTTGTTTTATTTTTGTTGTTGTTTTTTGAGATAGAGTTTCACTATGTAGCCTGGCTTTTCTGGACTCATTTTGTAGACCAGGCTGGCCTTGAACTCAGAGATCCTCCTGCTTCTTGCCTCCCCAAGTTCTGGGATTACAGGAGTGTGCCACTGCATACAGCGAAAAGACAATTCTTACAGAAGACTTAATTTCTATTTTGCCCAAAGACAGCACTTTTCCAGATCTTTGCTATCCATAAGGAACCTTATTTCTAATCCATAAAGTCTAAGCATTAGTCACATAGTTAGAATGTTGGTAATTTGGGGAACATAAACTTCAGTTTTGAGTGTATAAAAAATGTATCCAAATGGCTATATATGTGAATTCACATATTCTTTATCATTCTTTCTGGTAATAAATGTCAGAGTAGCCTTTTACAAGATTTGGTCAATTCTAGGATTAGGTGAACACAAATCCCTAGTTATTTGTTAACTATAAAGAAATATATTAAAATTAACATGAAATTGCTCTGATACCATAATAAGTATTTCATCTACTTTAATGAAATACAATAATAATAATAATAATAATAATAATAATAATAATAATAATAATAATAATACTTAAAGGTGCTTCACTTCATCCTGTTATTCCATGATATTTATAAAAAGTATGAAGTTACTTTGTTACCTTATTCTCTGTAAGAATATATCATTTGAAAATTAATATACCACCCATTAAACAAATGTTTATGTGGTGTCTACTCTCTGATAGTGAGGTAACTGTTTCTACCATAGCAGGATATAGGCTCTCTCCTGGCCTACATATGGTTTCAGAGATAGGAACAGGTTTGAGGTAAGTAAATAGGTAAATACATTTAGAAGTGCAGGTAATAAAGACACCGACAAGGCTCTAGAAAAGCAAGTGCCGAGGGAATCTACTTTATATCAGGCAGTCACAGGAGGCTTCCTTGTGGTAGAATTTATGTATAAATTCTTAAAGGATAAGAAAATGCCAAACAGATGAATAATGAGAAGTACATTTGAGGGCCAGAACATAGCAGGTGTGAATCTCATAGTCAGAATGATATTAAAAAGAAGAAAGTCTGACATACTTGCTGTGGGGTTTGAGCGTGTGCAGAGGTGGGAATGTGAGCAGGGCCAAGAGATGTATCTTATGGAGTTGATAGGCCACAGGCGAGATGGGATTCATCAAGGAGAGACACACTTCCTTAAATTCTTTTAAATTAAAATTAGCTCCCAGGATACTTTGTGGAGAGTCAGTACCTCTGATCCAGAATGTTATCCTTATGGCAGGGGTGAAAGAGATAATAACAAAAGATGGGAGATGGGGATGAGGGAGATTTGTTATATAAAATCTCAAGATTTGGCCAGTAGGTTTAAAACCCCAAAGAATTGCTAAATAGATGAAGTTTGAGCAAGTAGGACCATCAATCTTTCCATCCTCGTCAAACCTATAGGTTTAGCCAAACGCACTCAAACCATAAAGGTCACCAATTTGCCTGCCAGTTTAATCATCACACCACACAAGTTAATACATCTTTCAAATACTACTAAGGTGTAAACTGCTGGATTATACATGAATGATAAATCTAATTCCTGAAGAATTAAGCACAGATTTCTCAGAGATAGAAAATAAAAGGAAATGAATGGAAAAGTGAAGCAAGCAGACCAAAAGTCAGGAATATTGGGATGTGGAGACAAGCCAAGAGTCCTTCAAAACATACTTTCCTGCTTGTGGGAGGAGAGCTTGGGAATGGCAGTGGAGTCCCTCAGCAGTTTTTTTGTTTTTTTTCCTGTGTTCACTGTAGTCAGTGCTGGGTGAAGATCAGAAGATCAAATTGGTGGAATTAGTCCAATCTATTTTGTATTTGCCAGATCAGAGGGTATGGTACAGAACCATTCTGTGGCTGTGACAAGCAGGTCTTCACCTGCAAGTTTCATCACCATGATGTTGATCACCGTGGCTTTGCCATACCAGAGTTCCAAATCAAAAAAAAAAAAAAAAATTATCTTGATTGTCTTGAAAATGCTGCTGTGGTCGAAATTTCATCCAGATGCCTTAAAGTGTAACTGGAGATGAAGTCCCCTTCAAGTCTGTCCTCATGTCATTAAATGGATCTTCCCTTTCCTTTGGGTACAAGCTACAGCTCTCCTTAAGGCCAAGCACTCGTGGAAACGTTGATTGTTTCAATGAGGCTCTCTCTCTCATACACATTTGTTCTTTTCATTTTTATATTTCTCTCTTCTTATAAAACATCTTCATCTTTCCTCAAGAAGGAAACAGTTACCTAGTGAGTCATACAGCTTTGCAACTTCAAAGCACTTATCCCTGTTTTTTTTTAAATATTTATTATTATTATTAGTTACACTTTATTCATTTTGTACCCCCCATAAGCCCCTCCCTCCTCCCCTCCGGATCTCACCCTACCTCCCCTTTCTGCATGCATGCCCCTCCCCAAGTCCACTGATAGGGAAGGTCTTCCTCTCCTTTTTTCTGATCTTAGACTATCAGTTCTCATCAGAAGTGGCTGCATTGTCATCTTCTGTGGCCTGGTAAGACTGCTCCCCCGTCAGGGGGAGGTGATCAAAGAGCAGGCCAATCAGATTATGTCAGAGGCAGTCCCTCTTCCCATTACTATGTAACCCACTTGGACACTGAACTGCCATGGGCTACATCTGTGCAGGGGTTCTAGGTTATCTCCATGAATAGTCCTTGGTTGGAGTGAGTCTCTGGGAAGTTCCCTATGTTCAAATTTTCTTGTTCTGTTGCTCTCCTTGTGGAGTTCCTGTCCTCTCCAGCTCTTGCTATTTCCCACTTCTTACATAAAATTCCATTCACTCTGCCCTACAGTTGGCCATCAGGCTCAGCATCTGCTTTCATAGTCTGCAGGGCAGGGGCTTTCAGAGGCCCTCTGTGGCAGGTTTCAAGGTTGTTTCCTGTTTTCTTCTGGCTTTCAGAGGCCCTCTGTGGCAGGTTCCTAGGTTGTTTCCTGTTTTCTTTTTCTTCTGATGTCCATCCTCTTTGCCTTTCAGGATGGGGATTGAGCATTTTAGTTAGGGTCCTCTCTTTTGCTTAGTTTGTTTAGATGTACAGATTTTAGTGGGTTTATCCTATGTTGTATGTTTATATCAGTGAGTATATACCGTGTGTGTCTTTTTGCTTCTGGGACAACTCAGGATGGTTCTTTCCAGGTCCCACCATTTACCTGCAAATTTCATGATTTCCTTATTTTTCATTGCTGAGTAATACTCCATTGTATAGATGTACCACAATTTCTGCATCCGTTCTTCAGTTGAGGGACATCTGGGCTGTTTCCAGCTTCTGGCTATTACAAATAAAGCTGCTACAAACATGGTTGAGCAAATGTCCTTTTTGTGTACTTGAGCCTCTTTGGATATATGCCTAGGAGTGGTATGGCTGGATCTTGAGGAAGCACTATTCCTAGTTGTCTGAGAAAGCGCCAGATTGATTTCTAGAGTGGTTGTACAAGTTTACATTCCCACCAGCAGTGGAGAAAGGTTCCCCTTTCTCCACAACCTCTCCAGCATGTGTTGTCACTTGAGTTTTTGATCTTGGTCATTCTGATGGCTGTAAGGTGAAATCTCAGGGTTGTTTTGATTTGCATTTCCCTAATGGCTAATGAGGTTGAACATTTCTTTAAGTGCTTCTCTGCCATTCGATATTCCTCTACAGAGAGTTCTCTGTTTAGCTCTGTTCCCCATTTTTTAAGTGGATTACTTGGTTTGCTGCTTTTCAGCTTCTTTAGTTCTTTATATATACTGGATATGAGTCCTGTGTCAGATAAAGGGTTGGTGAAGATTCTTTCCCAATCTGTAGGCAGTCGCTCTGTTTTGATGACAGTGACCTTTGCTTTACAGAAGCTTTTCAGTTTCATGAGATCCCATTTATTGATTGTTGCTCTTAGAGCCTGTGCTGTTGGTTTTCTGTTCAGGAAGTTTTCTCCTGTACCAATGAGTTCTAGGTTATTCCCCACTTTTTTTTTTCTAGCCGATTTAATGTGTCTGGTTTTATGTTGAGTTCTTTGATCCACTTGGACTTCAGTTTTGTGCAGGGTGATAAGTATGGATCTACTTTCATTTTTCTACATGTAGACATCCAGTTAGACCAGCACCATTTGTTGAAGATTCTATCTTTTTTCCATTGTATGGTTTTGGCACCTTTGTCAAAAATCAGGTGTCCATAAGTGTGTGGGTTTATTTCTGGGTCTTCTGTTCGGTTCCATTGATCCACCATTCTGTTTCTATGCCAGTACCATGCAGTTTTTATAACTGTTGCTCTATAGTATAGCTTGAGATCAGGGATGGAGATACCTCCAGAAGATCTTTTATTGTAGAGTATTGTTTCAGCAAAATGGCCGGATACAAAATTAACTCAAAAAAATCAGTAGCACTCCTATATACAAAAGAGAAAAGGGCTGAGAAAGAAATTAGGGAAACAACACCCTTCACAATAGCCACAAATGACATAAAGTATCTTGGTGTAACCCTAACCAAGCAAGTCAAAGACTTGTATGAAAAAAATTTCAAGTCTCTGAAGAAAGAATTAGAAGAAGATATGAGAAGATGGAAAGATCTCCCATGCTCATGGCTTGGCAGGTTTAACATAGCAAAAATGGCCATCTTACCAAAACCAATCTACAGATTTAATGCAATTCCCATCAAATTGCCAACACAATTCTTTACAGACCTGGAAAGAAAAATTCTCAACTTATCCCTGTTTTTTAAGTAGTTGTGTGAAGAGTCCAACCATTTCCATCAGCGTAGAGTACACTTTTTAAGAAACAATGACAGAAATAAGTAGGACTGGGGCAGATGTTCCTGGACTCTGTTTCCTGAGTGGCCACCTCCTCATAAACATTCTGTGTCTTTTTCTGTTCAGTCTTCCCACCATTACACTTCTGACTCCTATGCAAAGCTCTGTGGTAAATATACTAAGGAGGTGAAAACTAAGAGTTAGTCCACTCTTTCCTGTTTTCACACATAAACACATATGCAATGTTGCTCATTGCACTGGATTTCCAGGATACCTGGGACATAAGAATCATACCTGAAATGTCCTCACAAGGCAACTTCCATGGCATTTATAGACATACAAGGAAGTGCCTCTACCTCAAGACCCAGACATCTGTGAAAAGTCTCCACTTAATAACAAAGTCCCATTGGTGCTCAGGTCTTAGTGAATGTGTTTCATAGAAGACAATTGTTGAAAAGCCAAACAGTAGTCAGAATTCATTCATCACCCGGAAAGCCATAATACCTGAATTATAAACTATTAACTCCCTGGCTTACACACCTACTTCCTATCATAAGAAATAATATAGAACCTGACAAAATAAGGGTAAAAGACACTTATCAACTATTCAATAATTTTGTGTAAGCCCAGACTAGGTATCTGTGGCTCTTGTGTATAACTATGAAGGGCAAGTAACATAAACCCAGCCATGGACCTTGCTTCAGATGCAGGGCAGAGGAATGTGACCCATTCTAGGTCGCTGAGCACAACAATGGCTGGGGCAGCTAAGAGATAGGACTCCTGTTTTCCACATGGTGAAGTTTTTGAGAAGGTTTAAGAGAGGTTACCTTCAGAAGTAGCTGTAATTCAAGTAAGAGCATCGAAAGGCTTCAGTGAGCACTGAACCTCATTCATCATTGCTAGAAGGAATGAGTCAGCTCCAGGTCAACACACACATAAAACCATTCTGAGCATTGGCTGTGGCTGGTCATGTTTTTGTGCTTCCAGCACATTGGGGATTTCACTGTAGCATTGGGCAGGCTCTGCCACAGATTCCAGACAAATCAGTAAAACAAGAAAATGAAACTGCTTTTTCTACACAGATTGTGAAGAGATCTTGGTACTTTTTAAAATGGCTGGGCCAGTGTGTGCCCGGATGGTGTGGATGGTCTGGCTCTCTTAAGAAGTGTGGCCTTGTTTGAAAACGTGGGTCACTGGGGAAGGCTTTGAGGTCTCAGAAGGTCAAGCTAGACCTAGTGACAAACTCTTCCTGCTGCTTAATGATCTAGATGTAGAACTCTAAGCTATCTCTCTAGCACCATGCCTGCCTGCATGCTATGCTTCCCGTCATGGTGATAATGGACTAAACCTCTGAAATGTAAACCAATGGCAATTAAATGTTTTCCTTTATAAGAGTGGCTGTGGGACTGGAGATATGGCTAAGAGGTTAACAGCACTGGCTGTTCCTCCAAAGGTCCTGAGTGCAATTCGCAGTAAGCACAGAGTGGCTCACAATCATCTATAATGACATCTCCTGTCCTCTACTGGCATACAGGCATACATGCAGGCAGAATAATGCAAATAATAAACAAATAGATAGATAGATAGATAGATAGATAGATAGATAGATAGATAGATATAGATAGATAAGAGCTGCTCTGGTGATGGTACTTCTTTACAGCAACGGTTTGTGACCTGAAAGTATATGCTGAAAAGCCCTATATTGAACAAATCTCATCATCACAACAGAAAAGCAACCAGGACACACGATGGTTTAAAATTTATTTTCTCTATCTATTACATCATTCCAAGTTTTTTTCAAGTAAATTATGGAAATAACAATACTTTAATTAATTTTTCATAAGGAAAAACTTTAAATATGTAGAAAGAAACATGCTTCATTTACCCTTAGAACTTATCAACTCCAAACCACCCTCAATTCTCCCTCTCTTCACTTAAAGTTTATCTCAACTACCATATCATTTTCTTTATAAAATGCAAATGTGTGTTTCTAAAATACAAAAGTATTTATATGATGTATCAATAATATACATAAATATCTTTAAAGAATTTAAAAGTTGATTGATTTTGACTAAGCTTGTTCATAGACCTTTCGGAATCTAACGGTAATAAGTTTGTTAGGTGCTCAGCATGCTATCCTGACCCTGGGATGTCTGTGTGGAAAAGAAATGAGATTTCCCCACCAGATCCATTTTCTTTCTGTGAGAACACTTCTTGGGTGGTGTAGTGGGTTGTACTGACTGCCAATTTCACAGGGTCTAGAATCACTTTAAAGATAAATGGCTGAGGAGCCTTCCGGATCAGTCAGTCAAGATGGGAAAACCCTATTGTGACTACTAGATGCAAGGGAGACCACTAGCTGAGTACCAACATTTACCACTTTCTACCTTTTGGGTTTTTTTTGTGGTACTGGGGTCAAATCTAAAGCTTGTATGCTGGACTAGCACTCTGCCATGAACAATATCCTCAGCCTCTCAGACATTGTGACCAATCAGTATGGCATCATCCTAGAAGAGGCCAAAGCACAAAATAGGAATGAGGTTCAGGTTAGTCCTCTAAACAGTGAGATTGATGAAAATTTGAAAAAAGCAAATGAGCAGCTTCGGAAACTACGGGCTTCCCCAGACCTGGTGCCACAGCCAGCTCTTTTGCCTCAAATCACCACAAAAACAAAAGCATGTCTAAGACTATTGGGATCTAATTTGCTTCCTGGAATGTAGACTTACTAGTTCAGCTATTTCAGATATGATAAGACGTGAGGGGAAATTTGAAGAGAGTGATTTTCTAGTAGCCAAAGGGAAAAGTAAAAAACTATTTCTTATTCAAAAATGTAACAGTAACTGGAATTTTTCCCCATTTGGATTTCAGTTTTGTTTAGGGCCTAGAGCTAAAAGCATGCTTCTGTGCTCTAAAGAGAGTGTCTGCCTAGGCAATGTGTACTTGCAGCAAAGGAATTAAAAACAGTGACTCCCAAGCATTCTTGAATCCATGGGGAAGCAAAGGGGAGTTGGCCAGTATTAGAAAGACAGGTGTGTTCAGCGAAGAGAAAGCTATCAGTTATTTTCTGTTAGTTTGACATGTGTCTTCCGGAGTTTGTGGCACTGGCAAGCTGCTGTTCAACACTTCCTTGAAAATCAAAGTCTGGAGCCCAGCATGGTGGTGGACACCTTTAATCCCAAAAGTCAGAGAGGCAGAGGCATGCAGATCACTGTGAGTTTGATGCCAGGCTAGTCTACAAATAGAGTCTAGGACAGCCAAGGCTACGCAAAAAAAAAAAAAAAAAAAAAAAAATTCTGGGACTAAGAAGAGCTGCCTCTGGTGGATGCCTTGTGCTGCAGGGAGCTCTGTGTGTTGAAATACTAGGACTGCAGTCTACCATTTAGGACTAGCCAGAAGGAAGCCTTCAGGCTGGCCTTAGGCTGGAGTTAAAGTCAAAGCCACTTTACCTCATTGAATGGCCTTTAGGATAGCATTATCTCCAAAGAAGGAACTTTGAAGGTAAATGGGCACAGTAGTTGAGGGGAGTAGCCAGTGGAGTCCATTTGACCTGTCTCATTGAGAGGGCAAGGGGAGAGCTTAGTGAACAGAATTCCCACTGAAAGAATGAGCCTCTGTGTCTACCATCAAATTAAGGAGTAATGAAAATGTGGCATAAGTACACAGTGGAGTTTTGTTCAGCCAAAAAAAAAAAAAAAAAAGAAAAAAAATACAAATGAAATGACCTTTCCAGGAGAGGCTGCAATTGGAGTCCATCAGATTAGAGAAAAAAAAAAAGTCAGACTCAGAAAGACAAATGTGGCGTGGTGTCTCTCATTTGTGGTTTCTAAATGTTAGCAGAAGCATAAAATTACTTACGGACATAGGGCATGGAAGTAGAATGGATGGGAATATCAGAGAGACAGGTGGAAAGAAGGGATCACTATAGCCAAGGTATGTAAGTAGCTATAGGAAAATGGTGCGCAGCCAGAGACTCAGCTGTCAGGCCTTTTCCATACTTGGCTTTCCACTTTCACTCTTGGATCCAGAAGTAAAGCATGGAAGAGGCAAAGCAGGCAGAGCAGAGATGAGAGTGGTTGTCAGAGAAGTGTTTTCTGCAGGCAGGTTTATGAGCCCCTTTCAATGGACATGCCATCAGTGAAGGCGAGGCTTCCTAAAATGCCCAAACAAGGGCTGATTTTAGAGTTCTAAGGGCAGGGTTGTATGCAGCTGGGTTTTGAAGTATAGCAGTACTGTTTTTCTCTCTACATTTCCCTTCTTCCTTCCTTCCTTCCTTCCTTCCTTCCTTCCTTCCTTCCTTCCTTCCTTCCTTCCTTCCTTCCTTCCTTCCTTCCCGTCTTCTTAATGGAAGTTTTCATGCTACCTGAAGAGTTCCTCACAAATGGACCTTCATTGTGATACACTGGACAATTTAGCCAGTGTTTAATGCTTCCTGACTCCATGCCTGGTTGGAGCTGTGCTCCAGGATGCTAATACATGCTGTTTCTGACTGGTTAGTTCACTCATTAAACAGTTGGAAGATTGTCCAGTCTGGAAATACACTCAGAAAACATGTGACATTGCCTGGTATGATAGTGATAATGAGATTCACTTTGACGACATCATGATGATAACTACAGCTTTTATTTAATGGTCTCGCCAGCATAGTGGTACACACTCATACTTTAAGTACTTAGGCAGCGGAGTCAGGAGGATGGTAAGTTTATGGTTAACCTGTGTTACATAGCAAATTGTTCTCAATTTTCTGATGGTTACACATTGTTGTCCTACATTTTTAGGCATCAGATAAGGTTCTTAGCAAACCTGCCTTGAAGTAAACATCATCAAATCCACCTTAAGTTGAGGAAGCCAGAACAGAGAAAAGCGACTTCCTGGGATAGCAAACACAGTAACTCCCACTGCTCACTTTTACAGTAATATCCTCCACATTCCATCATGACTTTGTAATGCCCCTGACTCAAATAACCATGGCTGTGACCAATAATGATGTGGTAGCAGGGTTATCATGGTGGGCCCATGTAAAGATGTACTCCCTGAGGAATTATGGGCCACACAACAGACCTGGTATAAGGAAGGGGGGCCTGGAGAAGGGGAAGAGGCAGTGAGTGAACCTTGAGGGCAGAGAGAGAGGGGGCAAGGAGGGAGAGAAGGAGGGCACCGAGGAGAGAAAGAGAGAAGCAGCTGGAACAGAGAGAAGACAGGGAAGCTGGGGATGGTCTGGGTCCTGACGGCAGCAGGTGATGACCTAAGATGTTCCTAGGGCCCTGAGGGCGAGCCAGCAGAATGGTCTATACACTAACACCTGTTCACCAGGTGTGGCCTTTTGTTGTTGTTGTTAATATTCATAGAAACAACCTGCATTTCACAGAAATTCAAAAGCTGAGAGCAACTCCCAAAACTGCCTTTTGAGGCCTAGTGACCTTCATGATGAGCTTTACAGTGCAGAGAGAACTTGGAGTATATACTGCTGTATACACTGGAGTATATATAGCTGTGAACTTTTGTATCTGTTGAAAAAATACGGCTATTTTCTTTGATGTATTTGTGTGAGTATGTATGTGAGTGGTGTGTGTGTGTGTGTGTGTGTGTGTGTGTGTGTATGTGTGTGCGTGCGTGCACAGGTACGTACAGGTATGTGTGCACATGCAGTGTGGACCAGAAGGTATCCTCTGGTGTCTTCCTTCAGTGCTGTTCACAAAGTCTCTCACTGGCCTGGATCTTATCAAGGAGACTGTGCAGTTTGGAAAGAAAGCCTCAGGGACCTGGCTCCACAGCCCCAGCACTGAGAGCAGAAGCATATAGCCTCTACACCTAGTCTTTTTCCCTGTACTCTGGACTTGAACTTGTGTCCTAATGCTTCAAAGTAAATACTTTACCATCTGAGCTATCTCCCTAGGGCAAGAATACTTTTATTTTATAAATCAATATTTAAATTTTTTATTGTGCAGAATATAAATATATTTTATTTATATTCCACTCTTTACTAACTAACATATTCAGTTATGATTATATTTTATTGTTTATCCATAAAGGAAATAATGTGCTATAAATAAATGACTGAGTAAATAAGTAATAATGGATTATAGCAAATGTAACAAACATTTTACTTGTTTATCCTGGAGTAAAATCCTATCATCTGAAGGTCAGAAAGCACATTTAGAAGGAACAAATATCAGGAACAAGACTGGGCAGTTGAAAATTAAAGCTCCATGCAGCACCCAGTGTGACATTTTAGATGTTAAATGGAATACAGTTCGGTTCAGACTGGACAGCTATTGTCAGCCTAGATCGCTGTTTGATCTGCAATTTATATTGAGTTGAAGCAGAAAGAATTTTTTCTGCCTCAGCTTCTTGGCTTTTAACACAATGTTTCACAGATGTCTGACCTTTGGGTTTTAATGTGATAATGCGCTCCCAACCGACAAAAACCCAAAAGCTGATTGTCAGAACAGAAGTTGTTTTTCAAAGAGAATGATCCCAAGTTGTGGACATAAATGACACCATGTATTTTTTTTTTTTTTCAGAATGTCTAGTCACATCAAATGTCAGCGTCCTGGGAGCATTTCAAGAATGGTAGGTAAATATAAAAGGCAGCATATGTTAAGGCACTAAATTTGTTGCAGTTGTTTACTTGAGGAAAAAAAAAATGTTTTTCTTCCTTGTGAAATACTCTACTCCTCGACTTATAACACTGGTCCTATCTTTTGGGGTTTTATTGTATTGCTATCATGGGGCTGGACATGCTCTTCAGCACTGCTCCCACCAGCGGTATTTACTATCCTCACTAGCTATTGGTCTTTGCCTCTGCTTACACCCTCTCTACAACACACCATAGGCTCAGATTCAGTGATATTTCCCCCAGCATTTTGTCATAGACTTCCTACTTGATAACAATGAGAGCAAGGTCACATCCATATTTTTTTTTTCCTAACCTTGACAGCTCTTTCTCATTTGGAATGGATGTTTGTTAGAAGCTAGGTTTCTCTAGAGGAAAAAAACTGTAGAATGGCTGTACACTACAAAAGAGACCCACAGTCCAACATGG
>NW_026585698.1:11462019-11479519 GCF_907164565.1 Psammomys obesus | reverse complement strand
TGTGGCGCCTGCCCTTTCTGTGGACAGAGTGACAAAGAGCAAAGAGGCGACATACTTAGCCTAAGTATTTTCCTTCTTAAGCATTCTAGTATCCTAAACATAAAAATTAAATGTGGCTCATACATCTCAATCCTCACAGGTTTCTGTACTCTGGATATTGGGCACGGTAGGACATTTATCTCAGAGATTACAGAAATCATACCTGAGTGGTAGAGAAAGAGCTCTTCGGCCAAAGTTTTAATTGGCTAGAAAACAAGGAGAGGGGAGGGGCCACCACTGACTGAAGGATATTTGGACATTGGGGCTGCCCTCCCTACAACAGAGGGGGAAAACATAGTTCACATCAAGTTGTTGGCTTGGTCCAGGGTCTGATAACGCGTGTTAGTAATGAGGGCAGAATGTTCCCGTTTTAGACAAAGGAAGCCGTGGCCAGTTTGTCTCCAGGAGAGGATGCCGTGACCACGTACCTAGTGTGGGTGTTCCTGGGCTCTTTTGGCACAACAGATAGAGGAAAGATACTTTCCACCAGCAGGGGACAAGCAGAGAGTTTTGGTGACAACAGGATTGAATCAGGATTAATAAAATCTGTTGTCACCTGTCCCCAAGAGTGTCTCCTTCTTCATTTTACTCGTTCCAGTTAAAGTCATTTTGAAAGGAATTCAGAGGAGGTCACAAATCATTTTTTCTCTTCCCCCGAGTATCTGGTTCTGTTTCCATAAGATAAGAATATAGGGATACCACAAATGCTATCCTGTAACCAGAATTAAAGCAAACAGACAAGGAAACCAACAAACAGACAAAACAGAGCATGAGAGGCAGCTTGTCATTAAAGAGATCTGGGTGTCTAGCGCCTTACCTGGCTACTCATAACCACCTGTATTGCCAACTTTTGCTGTTTTCTGGTCTCTATGGACACCCACAGGCTTGTAGCACACACACACACGCACACACACACACATACACACACACACACACACACACACACACACACACACAAAGAGATGTAAATAAATATTTAAACAGATAATCCCTCCAATGAAAGCCGAGTATCTTCTATTGCTTTTTTATCATGATCTAGGTTTTCAAGTCTTTGTTCCAGAGAGGGACATCCACACAAGCCTCATCTTTAGTTACAAAGAACTATTCCTCAGTCACCTTTCAAAAGTCCCAATGCACACAAGCTCCCCATATGGCTCAAAGCCAGTGAGCACAAATGTGTCTTCAGAGATATTTTCAGCAAATATCCTAGTACTGAGTGACCTCTGCCCAGAGCAATTATTTTGTATTTCCCGATTAGGCTGATTCATTTTGGTTGCTGCCAGATATATCTGCAAAAAACACAGGCAGCTTTAAAACTATTTAGGCAAAGGAGACTTTCATGAGTAATTTGGAAATAACATTTTCTATGTTTATTTGTTAATTTTTATGGGTTTGTTAATTGCTATTTATATTTTTTCTAGTCCATGCTATAATACAGGAGTTTATTGTTACATTAATAAAGCAATAATATACAATTTAAACTACAAAAAGCTATGAAGAGCCATCTGCTTCCTGATATGTGATTTAGAATGAAAAAAAAAATCCTGTGTTTGTGATTCTCAGTGTGTGTGTGTGTGTGTGTGTGTGTGTGTGTGTGTGTGTGTGTGTGAATGTGTGTGGGCTAGGCCTGGTAGTGTAGATTAATGACACCTGGTACTCAAAATCCTGAGACAGGAGGATTATCAATTCCATGCCAATCTGGGCAACTTATTGAGACCCTGTCTTAAAAATTAAAAAGTAAAAAGAGAGCTGTTTTGTTGTTGTTTTTGTTGGCAGTGGTGGTTAAAGCAGCTCAATGATAGGACATTTGTTTACTAGACTGTAGATTCAAAGCCACTATCATTGAAATCAAGAACTCTGTGTAAGTTAACACATAGAGTTAGCTTTGAATCTTTGAAAAAAAAAATACTAAGAATGGTATACATCTAACCCATTACTCCCTTCAGACTCTCATTAAACATTTTTCTATCACAGCCTCTTTCTTCCTCTTTCAAATAGCAAATGAATATCCTGCACTGAAGCTAAAAGAGACAATCTATTGACAGGATAACTCATTTGTAAACATGGGGAGAATGAGTAAGGTATGTAACTCATCAGACACAGTTGAACAAGATCTTTATGATGGCAGTTAGAGTAGCACTGTGAAAAATTAATGAATCAAAAATAAATAAATCTTTTCCTTTTTTTTCTAAGGCAAGGTCTCATGTAGGCCAGTCTTACTATGATTACAGGCATATATCACTATTTCCGACTTCAGGATAAATTCTAAGAAAAGAATTTTATGATTGAGATTTAATTTAAAATTGGTATCCAATTAAAATTATTTATTTTTTCCTTTTGGGGAAAAGGCTTAGCTATTAATTCCATACTTAAGGCATGTCTGCATGAGGAATTTGCATGTGATACTTAAGGATTGTAAGTATGAAGACTCTATGTATGAAAGTCTCTCTGTTTTTTCAGATGCCAAATTCCCTTCCACAAAAATGCCTTTGCACATGCTGTTACTGGAGCTTTAGGGCCATTAGAACATCACATGGTTACCTCATTGGCCACTTACCTCCAGAAACTCCTCTGGAAGTGGATCTTTCTTTCTCTTTTAGAGTAGGAATTGCTTGAATTGTCTGAAAATGGCAGAGTCAGATTAGCCAAAACAGATTGAGGGACTTCTGGGGGTCTCTCGTGGACTTTGGAGTTATTAGTCTTTTCAAAAGCTGTCATGCCTCACCTTGTCAGAAACTGGTGATAGAGTGGTGTATCTGTCAACAGAGGACAAAGGATTCCCACAGATTCCCTGAAATCCAACTGGGAAAACACTGGCACTTTTAAATGGGGAAATAGCTCTACCAAGGCCCATTGACTATATGTTGTATTTCTTGATTTCCCTTTCTGTACTCTTGGTTTTATCTGTTAGACCATCATTTTCTTTTTATAAAACTTAGCAGCCTGTTATGTTTGAGCAATGTGCTGTACTTTACATATACATGAAGAAGTTCAAGGGTCCATTTGAACTGCTCATCTCTTTGCTGCAAATTGTTGGTTTCTTTCTTTCTTTCTTTCTTTCTTTCTTTCTTTCTTTCTTTCTTTCTTTCTCTCTCTCTCTTTTTTTCTCTTTCTTTCTTTCTTTTCCTTTCTTATTACAATTTATTCACTTTGTATCACGTTGTAGCCTCCTCCCTTGTCTCCTCCCAGTGCCACCCTCCCCCTACTTCCCCCTCTATGCCCCTTCCCTAGTCCACTGATATGGGAAGCCCTCCTCCCCTTCTATCTGACCCTAGCCTATCAGGTCTCATCATGGCTGTCTGCATTATCTTCCTCTTTGGCCTGGAAAGGCTGTACTCACCAGGGGGAGGTGATCAAAGAGCCAGCCACCGAATTCATGTCAGAGACAGTCCCTACTACCCTTACTAGGAAAGCCACTTGGAAACTGAGAAGCCTATGGGCTTTAACTGAGCAGGGTCCTAGGTCGTGTCTATGCATGATCCTGATCCTTGGTGGTTGTATAGTCTCTACAGCTCCCCACTTTCCTGGGCCCAGGTTTTTTTGTTTTGTGTGTGTGTGTGTGTGTGTGTGTGTGTGTGTGTGTGTGTGTGTTTTGTTTTGTTTTGTTTAGTTTGGTTTGGTTCTGTTGGTCTCCTTGTGGAGTTTCTTTTCCAGATTTTTCTATCTCCCCCTTCTTCCAGAAGATTCTCTGCACTATGCCCAATGTTTGGCTATGAGTCTGAGCATGTCCTTGATACCCTGATGGGTACCTTCCACAGAGGCCCCCTGTGGAAGGCTCCTGTTCTTCCTGTCTTCTCCTACTTCTCATGTCTATCCTGTTGGCCCTTCTGAATGAGGATTAAACCTCTTCCCTCAGGTCTTCCTTGCTGTTTAACTTCTTTAGGACTATAGATTTTAGTATGTTTATTATATAATATATGGCTAATATCCACTTATAAGTGAGTATATACCATATGTGTCTTTTTGCTTCTGGGTTACTTCACTCAGGATGATCTTTCCTAGTTCCCACGATTTGCCTGAAAATTTCATGATTCCCTTGTTTTTAAGTGCTGAATAGTATTCCATTATGTAAATATACCACAATTTCTGTATTCATTCTTCAGTTGAGGGACATCTATATTGTTTCCACATTATGGCTAGTAATGCAAATAGATCCATATTTATTACCATGCACAAAAGTAAAGTCCAAGTGGATCAAAGACCTCAACATAAAACCAGACATAGTAAATCTCTTAGAAGAAAAACTGGGGAAGAGCCTTGAACTCATTGGCACAGGAGACAACTTCCTGAACAGAAACCCAACAACACAGGCTCAAAAGTCAACAATTAATAAATAGGACCTCATGATATTGAAAAGTTTCTGTAAAGCAAAGGACACTATCAACAGAACAAAATGACAGTGTACCAACTGGGAAAATATCTTCACCAACCCTACATCTGACAGTGGGCTAATATCCAGAATATATAAAGCTCTCAAGAAATTGTTGACATTTTACATACCTATTGTGGTTCACATGAGACATGTCCCTATAGGCTTATGTATTTAAACACTTGGTGCTGACTTTGTAGTGCTGTTTGGGGGAAGTTATGGAACCTTTAAAACATGGAGCCATGCTGAGGAAGTACATCACTAGGTTATTTCCTATTCGGTCTCTGCTTTCTCTTTGTGGATATAAATGTGTTAAGCCAGGTTCCTGTCTCTACCACCATGCCCTCTGTACCTTTAGCATCTTTCAACCAAGATGCATTCTATTTTCTGAGAGTGCATCCTTTCTTCTTAATTTTCTTTCTATTTTATTGCATCAAGAGAAAATTAACTAACACCATATCCTTATTAACTTGCCCAGACACAATCTTATCAATCTTTAATGTATACCAATGTGAATGTCCTCTTGTTTACAGTGGCAATTTTTTATATTAGTTGTTGTCCCGTCTAGAATTTCCAAATAAATACATTCAGTTGTATAACCATATTTTATGATATCTTACCATATTCTAGTTAAGTTATTTCTGCTCAAATCTGAGTGCTTTAGGCCACCCGTACATTACCTCTGTAAATTCTTACATAAAGAAAAATTATTTTCCTTTCATTCTTTCTTCATGGACATCTGTTTGGATCTGGGAGGAAAAAGTCAGTACCACATTTCAGGGAGAATAGGGTCTTGTGATTCTGACCACAGACTTGGAAAACAATGATGGAACCCTACTGTACTTGGGCTCTTCATTGTCCACACTGTGTGGTAAACACCATGACTGCTCTGGGGAGTAACATAGGTCCATAGTGCTGTCAAAGAAAACCTACACTTTGCTTCTTAACTCTTGTGAAACAGATTACATGAAAGCAACAATGATTTGATTTTGTCACCCATATATGATCCATCCTCTCTGACACAAAGCCTCCTGTCATCTTGCCTTCTAGGCCTGTCATTGTACCGTCTAGGCCTTTCATAGTATCTTCCAGTTCTGTCATCATACCTTCTAGGTTTGTCTCTTTCTTTCTTTCTTTCTTTCTTTCTTTCTTTCTTTCTTTCTTTCTTTCTTTCTTTCTTTTTTTATGACAGGGATTTTGAATTAGGAGGGTAAAGGAAATAACGCAGATAATGCAAAAGCAGGAGAAGCAGATCTTTGTGTTTTCCTCAGTTCCTGTCTCTTCCCCACCCTCTTGGCTTTATATTACTCAATTTTGGAGGAATGTTCCTATATTTTAATGTTCCTATATTCTGTTACACTACTTTCAAAGGCATGTTGAAGCCAGTTAAGATATTTTTATAGCTGCTTCCACTTCCCCAGTTCTTAGTACCATTAAGGTTTCCTTCTCATTGACAATATGGAGAGAAGAAAAAAAATACACCCAGCGAGATCCATCCGACACAAAATTATTTAGGGTACTCGGGAAGCCATTCTTACAGAGTTCCAAGAAGAAACCCTTGTGTAGAGGAGCTCTTCCATATTTCATACCTGGACACTGCCATTATTTCAGATCATTAACCTACTTAAGACTGATTCTTTTAAAGGAAATGTCACAGTATTCCTTAGAATCCACTCTTGCTCTAGGGTGTGAATCTGAATCTCCTAATGATTCATATTCCCAGGGAGTGAACGAAGGTCTTTACCATAACAGCATAGGTATGTCCAGAGACATTCACATAACATGTGCCTTGGGACCTTTTCCTTATATTTCCAGCAGTCATTGAAACCCTAGAAGGGCCTGGGCATCCTTATTTTAGCTTAAAAAACTGAGTGATTGAATTGCTACTTGACAGGTGCTGTCCTAACTTACATTTGATTCCAAATGAATTTTACTCTCACAAACTTTAAGAAAAAAAAAGTATCTCTTCTCCCTGCTGTATTGAAAATGTAAGATAGAAGAGAGTGCTAACTCCCCTTCTTTCATATGATTCCCTGCACTCTGCTGAGGGTTTGGTTATGAGTCTTAGTGTCTGCTTTGAAACACTGCTCGTTAGAGTCTTTCAGATATGCCTTTTGCTGTAGACTCCTGTCATACGTTCAATGCACATCCCAGAAGGGGAGTTAGTATGATATGGAAAGGATAAGAGCTCTACAAGGACCAAATATATCTGGGCACAGGGTCTTTTCTGAGACTGACACTCAACCAAGGACCATCTATGGATATAACCTAGAACTTCTGCTCAGATGTGGCCCGTGGTAGCTCAGTAACCAAGTAGTTTTCCAAAGTAAGGGAAACAAGGACTATTTCTAACAGGATCTCAAGGGCAGGCTCTTTGACCTCCCCATCCCCCCCCCCAGGGGAGGAGCAGTCCTGTTAGGCCACAGAGGAGGACTTTGCAGTCAGCCCTGAAGATACCTGATAAAACAGGGTCAAATGAAAGGGGAGGAGGTCCTCCCCTATCAGTGGAAGTGGAAAGAGGCAGGGAAGAGACCAGGGAGGGAATGTGGGGTTGGGTAGGGAGTGAGGGAGCGGGATACAGCTGGGACACAGAATTAGCAAAATGTAACTAAAAAGAAAAATAAAATAAAAATAAATCAATAAAAAAAGAAGAGAGTGCTAATAATTGAGCAGAATCAAGAAAAAGAAAGAAAGAAAGAAAGAAACAAACAAACATGTAGGGTCTTAACAAAAGAAAGTCAGTGTTAAAAAGCCATTAGCTAACAGTAAAATGAAGCTCAGTTGCCCAGTACTTGAGATTAGTGGCTATAGAATGTGTTATTTCTGAAGTAGCACTCCACCAGCATATGAAAAAAAAGCAATGGAATTGAGCACTTTCTTCAATTTTGACCTTGGTATAACTGATATCACAGGAGCTCAAGTAGAACTCCGCCTTCTTTGAGAGCATCCCACCATTCACATCTCTTCTGCTTCCGGTATTAAAGAGGCTGGATGAATTGGAGAGGCCCAGATTCAGCTGTGTGAGGGAGGCAGCTTAAAGGGAGGGAGACAGTTCATGCCTGTTATGTCAGGAGGCACAGAAAATGAGGGTGCATGCCAGAGGCCGGCTGGAGCCATGAAGACTCAGGGGCTGTCTGTAGGGAACACAGTTTATTAAACTCGAGGCAAAATGTGACTGTTACTTGCTTTTCTTCCTCAAATTTGTCCCAACCAGCAAGCAAGTTTTTCTGACCCTGTCTTACAGGTATATCCTGTGGTGTAGTTATGTATACTTGTTTCAGTGGTGGCCTGCTTGTATTCAAGATGTTTCTGTGGAACCTACATCACATGTATGCTCAGATTGTCTGTGCACTGCTCTACCCAAGCCTGATACACAGGGCTGTCAACACGAATAAGCAGTCCGGAAAAGCATCCCTGTTTTTCCCAAGTGCAGCCATTTGTGGGATGATTCCTGCATGAAGACCTCTTCCTGCAGGTTAACTAGTGTGTGCTACTGAAGTCTTCTGAAAGAAAAAAAAAAAACTGCACTAAAGTAATTCTTAATAAATAAAATGTTTAAAATTAACACTAGCCTTTATCCTCATTGTTGGCCTTTTTTGTTTTCTATTTTATATCTTTGGCTTAAAAGGTTTCTCCGAGGTGTAGCGGATACAAATGAAAAGCATATGAAAAGTGTGTTAGCATAAGCTGGTGAACCTATCGGTGCTGGTACTACCATAACCACCACCATACACAAGTGTCCATCACCTCAGAAAGTGAGGTCTTGTGTAGTGGTGATGTTGTCTACATGAATTCAGCCTCTGAATAAGGCAGTAAGGGCATCATGACAAGCTGGGCAGTAAATGGATCCTTCTTAAGGGGTTAGAATAAATTATGAGCATTTTTCGTAGTGTGGGTTTCCATGTGTCACACATAGGTAGGCCTTCATTTACTCACTCAGTCATTCATTTATTCCCTCCTTCCCTCACTCACTCATTCACCCACTTTCTTGTCCACTTGTTCATTGTGAGAGGAGGTATTTACTTAATCTTTTCTCACTGTATGGAGGAGTAAGCGAACAACTATTGCTCTTCTGGCTGGTGTTTGTACTGAAATGCTTGTCCCTAAACCCTACAACACCAAGGTAGCGACTGAAATCACAGCCATCTCTTTCATTTCTAAGAGGTAGAATTAGTCTTTACTCACTCGGTTACACAGTAAGACGTACCACCCAAGGCCTATTAGATTAAATAGTTAGATTTGTCATGGAGCTAATGTTCCCCCACAACTATACAAATTAAACAGATTGGATTGCTGAAATTATTTCAAGAGATGAACAGTCATAGAATGGAAATAAACTACAGAAAGTAGGAAATTTGAGTAACTAAATCTCCTAGGAAACATGCACAGCAGATGGTAAAGTATCGGGTCTCATTGTTACATATAAATTTCAAAGACACTCAATGCAGCCTTATGAAGTTTTACTACCCTAACAAATGACAGCCAAACCTCTGCAGCAGGCGGGAGTCACTTTGCCACCCTGTGTGTCTCCTTAAATTAAACTTGTTTCTGCCAACACCATCTTTGCCCATGCTTAGAATCTGCACACACATTCATCTGGCAGCCGCAAAGGATCATTTGGGAAAGTCTTGTCATTGTTTTCTGGGGCTTTTTGTACTTTGCAGATTACGATTTTCCCATCTTCTAAGATAAGACTCAAGTCAATGTTGAAAAGGACGCATCTTCTGATTTTCTGCAGCCATCACAGGGCCAGGCGACTGTTCCAGATAAATAGGATCAAAGCCAAACTGTCCAACTCACTGGCCATGTAAATACAGGTGTGTGACTCACACCCTCTGAGAATGACCTGATTCGTCTGTTAATTGCACTCACATGAACTTATCAACTGTGAAAGGATTAATTGCTATGGAGAATGGGAATAGTTCCTGAAGCAAAATAAATACCTTCATTAAAGGGTTTCTGACACTGAGGTCATCTAAACTTGGACACCAATGAATAGTAGTTCAATAAGAATCAACATTTCATTCAATAAGTTTCATATGAACACAAACCAAAAATGTACTCAATTATAGTTTTGCATTATTACTATGAAAGCTGTTAGGATTAACACATGCCTCTGAATTAGGCATGCATGCTTACTCATGAAATTAGTAGGAAGCACATTCCTTCAGAAGCTAAGTTCACATTTGTTTGTACATAGTGTATCTGGGTGTTGTTGACATAGTAAAAAATATATGCTGTATCTTTTTAAAAATTTTTATTAATTACAGTTTATTCACTTTTATCCCAGCTGTAGCCGTCTCCCCCATCCCTTCCCAACCCCATCCTTCTTCCCTCTTCTTCTCCTATGCCTTTCTCCCAGTCCAATGATAGGTCCTCCTTCCCTTCCATCTGACCCTACTCTATCAGGTCTCATCAGGAATGGCTTGTCTTCATCTGTGCACTGGTATATGCTGTATCTTAATTTGTCATCTGGACTTCATGTGTTAGAAGCAAAAGCACCTAGTCCATATGAAGTTATTGTCATATGAGAGAGTTCACATCAAAGTGCGTGGCATACTTTGGCACTTAGCATACATAGTGGGTAGTCCAAAAGACTAAAGCTCTCTGGATATTATTAATATTTTAAATCTAAATGATTGTAGGCATGTGGAAATACATGTCCTTAGGTCTTTGTAACTCTCAGAGAATTCATTGTATGTTGTGTTGGCTAGATTTTTTTTTTTTTTTTTGTCTTATTAAGACAAGTGAGGGCCATCTGGGAGGAGGGAACTTCAACAGAGAAAAAAAAATAGCCTAAAGGCTCGCCTAAAGGCAAATCTGTGTGGACATTTTTTTGATTAATGAGTGATGTCAGAGGGTCTGTCCCACTGTAATCATGCCACACATGAGCTTGTGTCATGGGAGCTATACGGAAGCAGGCTGAGCAAACTGTGAGGAGCAAGCAAGTAAGCATTTTTGTGTTCCATGTTCCTACCTTGAGGTCCAGGCCTGATTTGCATTCATGGTGTATTGTAATTTTTAGGCTGAAATAAATTCACCTCTCAAGTTGCCTTTGGTCATGAATTTTTATCATAGAGATAGAAAGAAAACTAAGATAGGTATTTATAAACACTCTTCCTATTCTTTCAAAACCACTACGAAGTTCTGCCAGCCAATCATGCTGGTGTTCTATCTTGTTCAAAACCAGTTGAATATTGGATTATGCCTGGTGAGGTGTCCAGAACTAAGCTCATGGGCAAAACTGCTCTCTCGTGCTTTAGAGTCCCTCTGACTTGTCTTCTGTCCTACAATGTAACACAAAACCCAGCAGTCACCCAAGACCCAAGGGTTTACACACCTTCAGTTATGTCTGTAAGCCACTTTATGTGTGTTCTTCTTCTTTTGAAGTTGTCTTTACTAACTCATTGGGAACATACAGGTGTATAAACGGGTGTATAAAGAAGACCAAATTGAATTCACAGCAAGCTTGTGTTATATGTTGTCCCAGGTGAATATGATTAAAAGATAAAATTTATAAGAAAAAATATAATTATGATATTTCAGACAGTCCGACCAACACATTACTGGTTGGTTTCATCAGGCAGAAATGAATGAAGGAGGGGTAGAAACCAATGTTTATGTCAACTTCTAGGTTCTATGTTTACTGTCATTGCTGTAATTTCAAATACCAACAGCAAGAAGATTGAAAACTATACTTTCCTATTTCAATTCCCTTCTTTACCTTGTAATTTAAAATGGGTTGGTAGGACAGATTGAGATGCCTATCCACACAGGAAACATTTGAAAAATCTATTTGTAGTATAAATAAAGTTATAAGTCACTAATACCACAAGCTGATACGTGGTTGCCATGTGTCCATCTTTAGAACACGAAATGGCCACATGAGGTAGTTGGTTGAATTTCCCTTTTATCATTCACTTCCTGTGCTTATGGTCATTGCTGTTCTTTATATGAAATTAGAACGCGAGCGGGCTGTTTCTAGGGGCTGTTTCTATTTTGTCTCTTTGATTTGCCCATGGAATTTAAGTTAACCATGGTTATAGGAGAAGGACATATAGCCAGATCCAGGTTCGAAGCCAGAGCAGTTATTCCCTCTCCCTCAGCCTTCCTCTGCCCACTGCTACCTTTGGAAAAACCAGAATAAAATAGACAACTACTTCTTAGGGTTGTCGTAATAATTAATGAGATAACTAAATTCTCTCATCTTAAGAGAGAACGAGGAGACTTGTCTGTGCCAAGAATTATTAGCTCTTATCATAAAGATTATTCCCCTTAATACCTAAGCCGTTTACTGGTAATCAAGTTAATCATCATATCTTTCCAGGTAAGAAAAAAAGAAAAATTAATTCAAATCCTAAGGTATCTTTATTTTTAATTCAGGTTGCAGGCCTCACATAAAAGTCTAGTAGGAGACTGTGCCTGATCAAGCAGGCACAGAACAACTCCAGTTTCTAAGTACTTGTGAGTATAGAACATGGGAGGACAAGGACCACAGCATGTACAATCACTACTCATTAACTTAAGGCCATGTGGAACTGAAATTCCTCAGCCTACCTATGGAACTCTGGGAAATCCTACTGAAGCAAATGCAGATTAAAACTTCTGTGTAAATACTGTTTTGGTAGTATAAGGAGAAAAGAGAAAACAAAGGATGGTAAATGTGAAGTCTAGAAAAGCTTTGAAACGAGAAGAAAAATCAAGTTGAGAGCCAGGTGTCCTTGCTAGATGCTGGAGAGCAGAGAGAGGGGCAGGTGATCAAGTCACACTGAGGGTGTACACAGCATTCTGAAACACAGGGTCAGCCTGCAGACCACCGGGAAGGGCATCTGCAGCAACTTAGGCTCCTCCATAGCCATGTGGACATGGGTGATGTATTTGGTTTATCTGCACCTTAGGTCAAAGGAAGGTCAATAAAATAGAGACAATGTTCCAATGTATATCATAGATTTGTGACAGTTAAAGGACTCCCCAGTGGATATTAGGCCACTGTATGAATGTATCAGCTATGTTTGTTAACTAGCTTTTTACAACTTTGCTTGAAGATTCCGACTGCAAGTAGGAAACAGTTGTCTATTGCAAGGAATTCTTCACCATCAGAAGACAGTCTCAATTATCAAAATAAAATGAAATGAAATAAGCATGTACAAATCAATACATTTCCATAAAATGGATCTAGGAGCACAACAGTCTTAGCTAGGGTTTTTATTGCTGCAGCAAATCACTATGACCGAGAATCAAAAAACACAAGAAAGGGTTTATTCAGTTTACACATCTACATTGATGTTCATCACCAAAAGAAATCAGAGCAGGAACTCAAGCAGGGCAGGATCCTGGAGGCACGAGCTGAGACAGAAGCCATAGAGGGATGTTATTTACTGGCTTGTTTCCTAGGCTTGCTCAGCCTGCTTTCTTATAGAACCCAGGACCACCAGCCCAGGAATGGCACCACCCACAATGGGCTGGGCCCTTTACCACTGATCACTAATTGAGGAAATGCCTTACCGCTGGATCTCATGGAGGTATTTCTCAACCGTGGCTCCTTCCTCTCTGATGACTCTAGCTTGTGTCAAGTTGTCACACAAAATCAGCTAGTACACTCACAAACTACGAAAAGTTTCACAGGACTGCTGTGTGCAGAATACTTTATTTGCTGTGGGGCACTGTGCTAGCTTTTTGCAAAGCTATAAAGACAAACTATTTTTTATAGTTGTGGCCATATTCACAAGCCATGTCCACTTACTTTATGGCCCTTCTTACAGGTGTAGTTTTAAATGTGTGGTTGAATGCCTTTCTCCTGAAGACAGAAAAGTTTACAAGCTAACTAACAAAGGAAACATCTCTGACTTTGTGGGGAAGAGAACCTCATTTATTTGCATTCTGGTCACACTACTTACTAACTTTGTGATGTTGGCAATTTACAACCTTTCCAAGTGTGTATTTTCTCTACAATATGGGCTAATAATTCGTACTTTGTAGAATTGTTTTGAAGGTGAAATATAAATTATGTTCTCGTTCACAGTGCTTGTAGACAGCACCCAATGTCTGATAGTTAATATTATGAATATGATTTTAATAGTAAGCTATAGAAAAAAATAATGTAGTATAGATTCTTAGAATCCATCAAAACACGTTGTAAAAATGACTTAAAGAAACATCCACCACAGCAATGACTAACATTTTGAAAAGCTTTATTTTTCCATGGAGAACCATATCCCAGCACAGTCTTGTGTTTCTGTGTTCCTCTTGTCAGGGACAGTAATATACGTGATGCATTGACTAACACTAATGAAAGTTTTTATTCTTAAGACACAAAATATTTCCCAACACAGAGTACAAGGTCTTTGTGCTCATGTCAGCTCTGGAGTGGAACTTTTGAGAAAGAAGTAGAGAAAGTGCACATTCTCATAAACATCAAAAACATGGAAGCAGAAAGGAAAATAAAATATAAAGTGGCGATTTATTTAAAGCCTTACCTGAGAAGTGTACTTAAGTATCATGAAATCTTCAGCCAATGTTACATTAAATATTCTGAAAGGGTTCAATAAAAATAATCAGTTTCTTTGTTTGCTTTGAGATAGTGTTTCCTTATGTAGCTCTGGCTGTCCTGGAACTGGCTCCATAGACCAGGCTGGCCTTCAACTCATAGAGATCCATCTGCCTATGGTTCCTGAGTACTTGGAATAAAGGCTTGTGCCACCACCAACAGTATTCAATTTCTTAATGTCACATTTCTTCAGTTTACTTTCCCTAGTGTTTGCTCTGAGGTGGGGGTTAGGGAGCTGCTTAGCATCTTTCCTAGGGGTAGAGGTTAAAAAAAAAAAGGAACTTCTTCTAAACCTATAAGAGGAGAGCAAGCGATCCTTTGTCACCCACCACAGTGGGCTGCATGATCAGGAAGGCATGTCAATTAAGAAATAGTGTTATTATTGATATAATGCTATCCCAACCTGGCAGTACCCGAGGACACTCAGGCACTTAGTTCAGGCAAAAATGCTAGATAATCTCTGTTAACTCTTGGGTTACTTGTTCCCAGATGTTACTGGGTATGTCTTTCATTTTTCACACATGAGGATATAATGGCCTTTCCAAAAAACTACTTAAAGAATGCTGTTAATTGAACCTTATATTTACATTTCCCATGTGCCAAAATCACAGATTATGTAACATTAACATGAAACAAAATCAGGCTGAAGAGATCACTCAACTGGTAATGTGTTTGCCTCCTGAAATAAATGAAGATTTTGATTCCCCTAAACTCAAGTTAAAAAGAGAAAAAGAAAAGCCAGACATGGTGACACATCTTCATAATCCCAATGCTGTGGAGATAGACACAGCAAATTTCAGAGGGTTGACAAGATGGCTCCTCAGATAAAGGCACTTGGAGTAAAAGCCTATTGACTTAAGTTCCATCTGTTTGACCCCACATGAAGATGCAAGGAGAGAATGGACTCCATTGAGTTATTCTCTAACTTCTGCAAGGCTGAATGGTACATGAGCACATATACTCTCTCTCTCTCTCTCTCTCTCTCTCTCTCACACACACACACATGCACGCATACACACACACAAACACCTTCTATATTCCAATGGAACATTCTTTCCTATCCTTAAGCAGTTACTGTTATACAGATCTTAGAGATCAGTGTGCAATGACTGTCTACTTTTCAACTCTTTCCAGGGGATTTCCTTAGTCAAAAAACACTATATTTTTGACATACCAATGTATAACTGAATAGATGTCCATGCTTCTTTCCCACATTCTACAGCTATTAGAAGAAAGTTAGAAAAATAGTAAAACCTAAGCAAGAAGATGGCTTGAGTAATACAATGTCTTGATATACATCTAGTGGTCTACAAGAAAATTATAACCAATATAAAACACCAAGTCTATAGTTCCTCTTCTTAGTGTGTCTGTTTTGAGAGCCAAGGCACTTTATTTGAACACAATTTCTTGTTCCATCTTGACTACATTCTACTGTATACAAGAAATGCAAGTGAATAATAGCTATGTGCAAAAATATTCTAGAATAGCAAACAATACTATTGGCTTGGACAAGAGTGCTATGTACATGACCTACTATAACAAAATTTTTAAAAAGTTCAGTTATATTTAAATGTATACATTATTTTGGATGAAAAATTATAAAGAATGTGGTTATGAATAAAACATTTATGTATGCTGTTATTATTACTAAATATTGTTATAAATAACTGCATCCTCAATTATGTACTATTTGTCTTATTTCATAAGGCATTGAGAAAACCTCACTAAAACACAGAGGATGATGCACTGTGTCAACAGCACAACCTTAATGCAGAGGGGCTGTGTTTACCCCCAACAATCCGGCCTCCTCTTCCCACTGTTCTCTGTGGCAGAGCTCAATCTATGCACCACATTAAACTGAGCACTCTGTCACATTTGACATCTACGCTCTGAGGCTATGCTTTTCCCTTTTGAGCACATTGCCATTCTTCGATTCCCCATGAGGACATGTGAGAACAATCTTGGAGACTCAAATCTTCTGCAGGTGATTTTCTGCGGGTCACAGTCTGGGGATCTATGACTCAACCCACAGCTTAAGAAATGACAGCAATGGAGAAGACTTGTCTTATTTGAAGAGAAAAATTGTTCCAGTCATTGACTTGCTTGCTTTTTTTTCCTGATGGTTTTGCTTAAACAATTTCTGTGTCAAAGATCCTCTTTAGAAATTGCTCAGACACCCAAATGATCCTTTGTTTTACTTGTTGCCATTTCTTCCCTTTTTCTCTCAATTTTGTGTGCATTTTAAGTTCAGTCAACTTGAAAAGAGACAACTCAACAAGGCAACAGCAACAGTGAGCCTAGAAGAAATAACTTTTGCACACAGCTAGCAGGTCTTCCTCCTTTACAGCTGTGCTCCTGATCTAGGAGTCATGAGTCTGCCTGATAATGCCAAAAGGAATTATAATCTCTATTTCACTTTCCTCAATTATAAAGCAGGGTCAATACTAGTAGTTTCTATATCAATTTGATGAGAGGACTTATAATTCAAATACACTATACAGGAAAGATCTCTGTTGTATGTGTGTGTTCAGCCTCTCCTGTTTAAAATGCTTGGCTATATTTAGTATGAACTACATTAATAGTATTATCTATTTTTAGTATTTATCAAACTACAATGATGCTATTGTCTGCATATATTGTCATTTCCTACTAGTTTATAGATTTGGAAAAGTCAGAGAATGTTAAAAACACAAAATATCGATTGTTGACTGAATAAAGTAGGGGCAGCTAATTTTGCCAACTCCTGCCCATTCTCAAATGACTCAAATACAAGAGCCAAACAGCATCACTTGTTTTGGGTTCTGATACCTGGCTTTCATACATTTAAATGAATATTTTTAAAATTTATTATCATAGAAGCATAAATAATTAACAAAGTAAGTGTGCTGTGGAGCACTGTAGCTACAATAGGGGAATTGTTTTTTTTTTAAAAATAATCTTTATTCTTTAAATATTTCATGTATTTATAGAATTATATTGATTATATTTATCTACCGTTGCTGAACCAAGCCCTCTTAGTGTCCCCACATAGTCTCCCTCTTAGCTTCCCGTCTCTTTTTGTAGTTTTTAATAACCTCCTGAGTCCGGTTAGTGTTTCCCACACACGTGTGGATGTGGGGCTATCCACTGCGTCATGAGCAAGCTTCCAGAGGCAACATCCCGAAGGGGAGTGACTCTCCCTCCCTCAGAAACTACCAGCTGTGTATAGCCGAGCTTTATACAAGCATGTATACACAGATAAATTCTCACTTGTATAATATGGCAGTCTAACTTTTTATTTGTCCTTATTTTCATTTCAAAACAGAGTCTTTTGGTGTAGGCTTAGCTATTCTGCATCAGGCCGGAATATTGGAAGTTTATCTATTTTGAGTTAAATGAAACTATTAATTACGTTTCCTCAAATGTTAATAAAGACCATTTACTCAAAAACAAAATTGAATGTTCTGGCATGTTAGGTACTAATTTAAAAAGGAAACAATAGTTTAAAAGGAATATAATGAAGAAGAAGAAGAAGAAGAAGAAGAAGAAGAAGAAGAAGAAGAAGA
>NW_026585698.1:11428393-11462009 GCF_907164565.1 Psammomys obesus | reverse complement strand
AAGAAGAAGAAGAAGAAGAAGAAGAAGAAGAAGAAGAAGAAGAAGAATTATTATTATTATTATTATTTCAGGCAGGAATGTTCATGTAGCATTGGTTCCTTCATTGTTTCTTTATTTTGTGAAGTGAACTTCGGCCTTTTAGGGAAGGATTATACATGCACGTGTTTGTTTATTGTTCGTTTATTTATTTAGTTAATATGTATGTGTATAAGGGATGGGGCTACAGCAAGGATGTAAAGGGAAAGATATATAGATGATAGATAGATAGATAGATAGATAGATAGATAGATAGATAGATAGATAGATAGGCAGATAAAAATATGTATGTGTATGTATGTAGGGATCTGTGTAGAATGGTACAATTTAGAGGTCCGAGGACAACTTTCCTGGCCGCATTCTCTCATCCATCATATAAGTTCCAGGTCATTGAACTCAGATCCTCAAGTTTTTGTGGCAAGGATTTACCCACTGAGTACTCTTGCCAGACCAAGGGAAGATTTTAATATTGATTCACATGTGGCTTAAGAGGGAGGGAGAATATGCAAGAGGACAGCAGAATATGCCCTAGAGTGGGTGGATAGATATGGTTTATTCAAGGGAGAATCATTCTGTCAACATTTGTTATTGAGAGTAGTCAGACAGAAGAACACCTCCCAATGAACAAATGATGAGCAACCTCCTGAAATATTACAAAGGTGTTAAAAATTACTATTACTATGTTCTCCAAGAGAAATTTAAACACATGAGAAATATAATTACTAGAATGTTTTTAAAGACCTAATGTTAGATAATGTACAATTTAGTAGTAATTCACCAAGAAGCACTGGTGTGTTAGTGACAAGGATAATGACAGTAAAGAAAGTGTTTTTCATCTTTATATATTCAGTTACATAAAACTATATGCATACAATCACCTATTAAGTTACTCTACAAAATAATAGATTATAGCATAACTATCTATGTACTTGCAATAATGTAATACAATAATTCTGTATGAAACTCTGTTGTTTTATACAGTGGAATGACAGTGACTATTATAAAGATAATACACTCACTATGATGCTCAGAGCTGGAGAATAACCTGTCTTGGCATCTTCCCCTTCTATCATATAAGGGTAGCATTTGCTTCTAATGGCCTTGCTCAGTGTTATGTCACTGGGGAGTTTATAGTTTACAGTTTAGATGAGTTGCTAGGTGCTCTTCCTTAGCAAACATGTTGGCCTTGTTAAATATAAACTTTGGCTTTCAAAGGAGTCTCAGGTTTAGGCAAAAACTGTTCTCTAATTTGATAATTTCACAAGACATAAGTCAGGCTTGGTCCAGAGAAAGCAGTAGGATATGTGCAGAAAAGAACCCTTAGTTAATTAAAATTCAAAATGAAATTGATATACATATTTTTTTTTTACCAGACCTTCATTTAAAGAATAAGCTGGAGAGAACAGGTCTGGGTGCATGTGTCAAATTATACACCTGAATTCACTATTGTGTATATAAAACTAATTACAGTCACATGCGGGCTTTGAGAATTATAAAAAGTTGAATTGTATGTTTGTTTAGGAAATTAAAAGCAAAAGGCATTCTTACAAATTTGTCGGTCTAGATATTTTGAATCATTCTTTATCTTTGGTGTCCTAGTATAATTACTTTTACTCATTTATATACATAACCAAACATCATTAGTTCTTTTTGTTCATCTAAAAAGTAAAATACATTTTTTTTCCTAGAAAGCCAGTCAAAGCAAGTGAAACATGCATAAGTAAACCCTCATGTATTTGTGAGCAAATGCACAATTTGAAAAGGACTTTGACAGGTTCCTAACTTGTTTCCTGTTTTCTTCTTCTTCTGATGTCCATCCTCTTTGCCTTTCAGAATGAGGATTGAGCATTTTAGTCAGAGTCCTCCCTCTTGATTAGTTTCTTTAGATGTACAGATTTTCGAGGGCCTCTGAAAAGCTCTGCCCTGCAGACTATCAAAGCAGATGCTGAGACTTATGGCCTACTGTTGGGCAGAGTGCATGGAATCTTATGAAAGAAGTGGGAAATAGTATGAGCTGAAGAGGACAGGGTCTCCACAAGAAGAGCAACAGAACAAGAAAATTTGAACACAGGGAACTTCCCAGAGACTCATACTCCAACCAAGTACCATGCATGGAGATAACCCAGAACCCCTGCACAGATGTGGCCCATGGCAGTTTAGTGTCCAAGTGGGTTACATAGTAATGGGAAGAGGGACTGCCTCTGACATAATCTGATTGGCCTGCTCTTTGATCACCTCCCCCTGAGGGAGGAGCAGCCTTACCAGGCCACAGAAGATGGCAATGCAGCCACTCCTGATGAGATATGATAGACTAGGACCAGAAGGAAGAAGGGGACCTCCCCTATCAGTGGACTTGGGGAGGGGCATGCATGAAAAAGGGGAGGGAAGGTGAGATTAGGAGGGGAAGAGGGAGAGGTTTATGGGGGGACACAAAGTGAATAAAGTGTAATTAATAAAAGTTAAAAAAGACTAACAATTTTTTTAATCTGGAATTATTGTTATGTTAGAATTATTGAAGATAACAATTTAGTTAAAATTGACACATTAAAAGCTAATACAATTGTGGCTGTAAGCTCAACAATTAGGAGCTGTCTCCTTACACTAACACTGCGGTTATACTCTTTGCTTGACCATGGTGAGTTGATGACTTTAAACTTTTCCTTCACCTCTAAAATGACAAATTTAAACTTTTTCCCTAGTCAGTAGTGTGACCTTAACCTCTTTGATCTTCAAATGTGGAAAATGACTAGCGAAGGAGACCGAGTACTACAAAGATATATAAAAAACAACATTAATCTTTTTCTTAGTCTTTCTGTGTATACATAACTAATAGCTAAATGAAAAACTTCCTCTTCAGAGGTGCCGTATGCTTTTATAATTCTCGTCTTATTTTTTGTCTTCCTTTTTGACTTGTTAAAATATTTTAGATGATCAATATCTTCATCCTTCAATGGTTGTATCCAGAAACTTGAATGTACTCTGTATTAGTGAATTTTCTTGATATTGTGGCCAAATACCAGACAAGAAACTTAAAGAAGGAGAGTTGGTTCTGGTTGCAGTTTGGAGGTATGGCCCCTCATGGCAGGATAGGTGTGGATTCAGATATGTGCTGTACCTAGTTACATTGTTTCCACTGCCAGAAGGCAGAAATGCAAGCACTGTGACTCAGCTGACCATCTCTTACTTTGGATCCTGAGTCCCCAGCCTGTGGAGCAGTGTATTTCCAACGAAGGTGTTTCTTTTCTGGAAACACCCTTATAGACACACCCTGAAGTGTATTTCTATGGTGATTCTAAGGCCAATCAAGTGGACAATGGTGATCAGCCATCACATATCCCTAAAATGAACCACCAAGGGCCATGGCACAAAATATCTCTTTATGTTTGTCATGTCTCCTGATGACTTGGTGATAAAGAGTCATCCTGCATTGTCTCCAATCTCTTTTATAATCACATACATCTCATTAGATTTCCAACAGAAACTTCTTTTCCTCATTCCTCAGCCCTCAGGCATGTTGCTGTGCAGGATTTAAGTGACATGGTATTCTTATTTGGTCTACCTTATTACAATAGAAAGCCTCCAAATTGTGAACATAAAGCATGAAAACTCAAAGTGAGGCCACGAGTTAAGGGCTGAGCTCAAAATGATCTCAGGAGCATTCATTCAGAGTCATCCAAATGGACTTAGTTCTATCCTAAAGTCACACTGCTAAGTTCAAGTAAGATTATTAATGCTGCTATCACCTTCAAAATATCACTCTATGTAAATCAACATAGTTCCTACAGAACACTGATATTTCTAGATGAATCCACATCTCTTTTCACAATGAGTCAGCTACTCTGGCTTTCCTGCTTCTGGTGCTTGTTCATGATTTTTTTTTTATTTCCTTTTTTTCATCTTGTTATCTTTTCTCCTTTCATGTTTGAAAATTCTGAACAATTCAACAGTCCCCCTCTACAAATTTCTCATTGGATAATTCTTTAGCGGCTACTTGAGCCAAATCCTAATAAGAAGTTCAATGTAACACACATGCGCATGTGCGCACTCTCTCTCTCTCACACACACACACAGTCTTAGTTAGGGTTACCCTCGTGTTGTGGAACACCATGACCCAAGCAATGTGGGGAGGAAAAGGGTTTATCTGACTTACACTCGCCTATCACTGTTCTTCTTTGAAGGAAGTCGGGACAGGAAGTTAAGCAAGGCAGAAACCGGAAGGGAGGAGTTGACTCAGGGAAGGGTGCTACTTACTAGCTTTCTCTTCATGCCTCGCTCAGCCGGCTTTCCTATAGAAAGGGCCGTTTTCCTAAGGCTGATCTCACACACAATGGTCTGGAAACTCTGACACCAAATACTAATTTAAAAATTTCCTACAGGCTTACCCACAGCCCTATTTTATGGAGACATTTTCTCAGTCAAGGCTCCTTCCTCTCAGATGGGTATAGGTTGTGTCAAGCTGACATGAAGCTAGAGAACACACACACACACTCTCACACACACTCACACGCACACAGACAGACAGACAGAGACAGAAACACAGAAACAGAGCGAAAAGGGAGAGAGACAGAGAGATAGAGACCAAAATCTCAAAAGATCTTGATATGTTCTTTCCCTGTTCCTTTACTGAGCAAGAAAGAAAAGGCACTATTTGTACATATTTTCAAGTGAAGTACACTCATTTTAGGGTTTGAAAGCATTTTGAATTTTGCAGAGACAGCGTGTTTCCAAGATCTTCTAGCGAGGAAATAACTCCGAAAGCATTTATACTGTTTGCCGTGTGCCACTTTCTCCCACATTTCATTTTAATGCAAATTATCCTTCAAAGCTAATATTGTAGCACAGTTTCAGTTATTCCAGCTCCTCCAGCCACTTTAGACAGTAGCTGTTCATTCAAACATTTCCACACTAAGATTCCAGCCTGTCTGTGGTGTTTCTACATCCCAGAAGTTCTCCAGTTCCTGTAGGAGGAGCTGACCCTCTCTCTGCCCTGCCCTGCTCTCTGTGCTTGGAGCACTCATTTCCAAGTCATGTTCACTTGCCCCTTGTACCCTCATTGCTCCATCAAGCACTCTCCTGAGTGTGTCACTCTGAAGGGAATACATATGTCCATGTTTGTTACTAGCATATTCAATGGCCACGACCACTGATTTGTTAAATATTTTTGTCCTAATTTTGATAGCAAACTTAAGCATCAAACCTACATTTCAGAAATTGTTCTATCAGTATACTTAAAACAGAAACCACTAAAATTATGAGTGTTGAGGTGTCAGTGAAGGGCTTTGTAAATCCATCTACACATTGTATGCTGTTTCCTTTAGGACAACCACATTGCCCATACCCGTCCAGGGGCAATAAAAATCACTGCTAAACAGTGAAAGTGATAACTGAAAGGACTTTGTCAGTGTCTATTGTTAGGGATGCTCTGTGTTGTAGTGAAAAGGCTTTTCAAAAAAGAAACCACACAAATCGCAGTTAAAATATTTGCATGATTTGTTATAGCTGAACATAAAAACACATGAGATCTTCAACAATCTTAGAGCTGTCTGCTGAAATTCAAGAGTGAGCCCCTGGTTCATGATGAAAATTTCCTTGAGTTATACAAACATCATTAAAGTGCCAGATACAAAGCAGAAAAAAAAGCTCATTCGTACATGTGTGCATGCATGCATGTGTGGGGGTGTTTGTGCATATATTTTCTGTAGCTTTACTTCATAATATCTTTGGGTAGGTTTGTCAAAGTACCTTCTCCAAAGAAGCCTTTGATTATTTTTTAGGCTCATGACGTCTCAACTTCTTTTTGCATTTGCTCACGGATCCATTCCACGCAAGTGTGAGAAACTTCAAAATTATCAATAGCATAGTTTTATACACAGCTATAGAGGTAATATATGCAATCTGCCTGATCTGTCCAAGTCTAAGATAAAATTTCAGATGCATTCAAAGTGAAAATATGCTTATGCATACACAGTACCTAATTTCAGGTGTGATTTTAGTGTGAAATGTCCCTCACAGTCTCATTTGTTTGAGCACTCGGTCTCCAGGTGATGGAGTCATTCGTGGAGGTGGCATAACATTTGGGAGGTTGCCCTTGTCAATCATGACAGGTTTTGATCACAAGTTTCCTGAAAATTTTCCTTTTCAAAAACCCTGGGAAATATCTCCTCAAAGCATGAGTGACTATGATTCCCCTGTAACCTGTAGAAAACTCTAGCAGAGGCAATGTAATGTCTCTGTCAGAGAGGTTCATCTTCTCTTACTGTGTTTGTAGAAACAGTCATGCTTGAAGCTGCCAGCGGTCATGCAAAAAGTTTATCTAAGCCAAAGCCAGGAGATTTGTAGTTATCAAACTGTGTAGTTGTTCTGACTTGGCTCTCTGCTTAGCAGCTCCTTTGTTTGAGTCCCCCTAGACCTTGTGTCAGGCAGAATAACACATTAACACATGTTCACAGGCTGCAAGCCTCAAGACCTTGAACCTTCTGAAAAGGTCCTTACAACACTAAGAAGCAACTTAGACTTCCATCTTCAATTTCTAACCCACTGATTCTGAACAAATACCTTTTCTTTTTATGCAGCACAGTTGGGATGGCTCCTTGCTCATCAATTATAATAAGAACGGAAATCCATGTTAACATGCTTACATCTGCAAAGCAATGGGTTTGGCTAAACTTGACTAGTCACCTGGGGGATTGAAAACAGAAAAGATTCCAAGGTTTTACTCCTGCTTGGAAATATATTTACACCACAATGGGCTTCCAGTATATAAGAAACCAGCCATGGAAATCAGAAGGTACTGTGAAACCCAAACCCAAAGGGGTCCAGGATACAAAGAGTGAACTTTATTAAAGATTTCCAGACTGAAATGTAGTGAGTCTTCTGAAATTTTAGTCTTTTAAAAATACAGAATTTTTATATGATTTTTTTTTCCTCTGAGGGGTGTTATATCGGGACCGCTTCAGTTGTCCACAATCGCTGACTATAATTTATCTTGTGCTCTGATTTTGCCTGCTGCAGGAATCTTTTTCTTTTCCTCTATATTCTTTTTTCTCTTTTCTATAGAATTGGAGATTTGAAAGGGTAGAGAAAGGTGGAAGAATCAAGAATCCACAAACAAATCAAAGGCCAATAACACTGAAGTTTGAATTTTGCAGCAAGGTCTTGTACCCCGAGGCAGAAACAAAGGGTTTATAAGTGAATCTGGGCAAAGTGGCTCAAAGCTTACCAGAATGTAGCAGCCTTTAAAAAAATTGTTAATACAACAAATGTCAGTTTATAAATAGTAGGTACCTGTGGTCAGCGCAAACTACCCAGTTATCTACAATTGTGTCTGTCCTTTACGGTTTGGGATGCCCTATTGGGTCACCTGGCAGGCTTCATGGCACCAAGTCAAGAACTGTCTCTGCAGGACTAGAAGTAATCCAGCTCACCAGACTACATGCAATGTGACAACACTCAACTCTAATCCCTTCAAAGACAGAATTTCAAAAGAAAAGGATGTACAATGTAACAACCCTGGTGGCTTGAATGAAAATGGACATATTCACATGTGGGAATGCTTGGGTGTCCATTTGGTGGAACTGTTTGGTAAGGGTTTGAAGGTGTGGTCTTGTTTGAGGAGGTGTGTCATGGTGCATGCTTTGAGGGTGTAGAAGCCTCCCATCCTTCCCAGCATTCTTTCTTTGCCTCCTACTTGTGGAGTAAGCCATGAGATGTCAGCTGTTGCTCCAGCTGCCTGCCGCTTTGACTTCACTCTATCATCAAGGACTCTAGCCCTCTGAAACCATGGCCCAATTAAACTCTTCTTGTGTAAGTTGCCTTGGTAGTGACATTTTATCACGTGAATAGAAAAGTAATATTACAATAATTAAGACCAACTTGCCTAAGTTAATCTTCAGTGGATATGCTTCTGAGGAGCTAGCTTCTATTAGCACACTGTTTAGCTCACCTACTCCAGGTGTGGCTTAAGGTATTTTCCGTGCACTGGAAAAACAAATTAACCATGATGGTGGCTGAGCACTCTCAGTTCCATGTATTGTCATAGTCAGTCTACAGTGATTGGCTGGTGGTTTGAGTAGACAGAGAAATTGCTCTTTACATTCTCATGAATAAACATAAAGCATAAAGCTTATGAATAACAGGAGGTATTTTGAACAACATGCTCCAAAGAATTTTAAGGTACCTCTGTTCATATTCTTTTGGAAAATGAAGAGGAGCTACAAAATCAGCTGAAAGTATATCCTTTGTGTTCCTGGGACAAGTCAGGGGTCATGGGGTTCGAAGAACAGCTTGTATTAACCTGTCAAGCTCTATTGAGAGCTGAGCTCTATCACTTTTATGCTTTCTTTATACCACAGACCTCTTATTTGTGATGTTTGCATATCCTATAGACAAAATACCCGCATTTAGACCGTTGATGTTATGAACAATTTCTTATGCTGATAGTTACACATCGAGCAAATATCCAGAATGAAGAGAAGAGAGGAGAAGGGGAATTGGGCACAAAGTTCCTCCCCTAACCAGAAAGTTATTTTCAATTCATACCTTCAAGGAGAGAAAAAAAGCCCCATTGTGAGAAGTAGTTGGCCAATAGAAACTAGATTACATTTTTTTTGTCGTTGTTGCTCCTATATATATATATATTTTTTTTTCTGCTTTTAAACAATTTTTGCTTTGTTTTTAAGGTTGAAAGGACATGAAAGTTGCAGGGGGATCTGTAAGGAGTTGGGAGCAGGGAAAGAATATAATCAAAACACATTGTATGAAAAATTTAAAAGACATTAAATACAGGTAAATTTTTTAAAATGTTAATTTGTTTTAATTCATAGTGAAAGTAATTTTTGTGTAAAAAGGGGCATAAAAAAGATGCAAACTATACACTTTATTGTATACTAGAGGTAAATACATTTCCAAAGTCCAAATTGAAACAGCGCTGAGGCAGCATATTTGGGTTATATAAATCCCATGTTAAGCTGGTGCTGCATTAGGCTTCTCTAGGGGAGAAGAATGAATACCATACACATGTGTTTATTGGATTGCCTCACTGGGTAAGAGTGTGGGCAGGGCAACAAGCGCGGCACACAGGCATAAGAGACAAGAACTTATGTTGCCCATCCACAAAGAAAGAAGCCTCCGAACAAGAGCAGCCGTCACTGCAGCCCAGCCCAAAGACGGAGGCAGGAAAGCTCTGTAGAGCTTCTCTGTCTTTTTCCTTAGTTGAATCTAAGCAATTATTAAATGGTTTCTTTGAAATGACCGAGCAAGAAAACCTACTGAGTGAATCTTCACCTACCATAATTATCTTTTTCACTAACAAGCATGTTCAACTTGATTTTTTTTTTTTTTGTAAAATATTGTTTTATTATTTTGCTTTAAATTTAGGACAATATCTTAATATTATATGATATTCAAGCATAGTATTCACAATGGAAAATATTAAATGAATATCTTTCTTTTAGGTTTTTTAATTATCATTTATTACAATTTAATCTACTTGTTTCCCAGTTGTGGTCCCCTCCCTATCTCCTCCCAAACCCATCCTCCCTCTGTCTTCTCCCCATAGCACATCCCCTAGTCCTGATAGAGGAAGTCCTCCTCCCCTTCTACCTGGCCCTAGCCTATCAGGTCTCATCAGGACTGGGTGCATTGTCTTCCTCTGTGCCCTGGCAAGGCTGCACCCTCAGGGGGAGGTGATCCGAGAGCCTGCCAGTGAGTTCATGCCAGAGGAAGTCCTTGCTCCCCTTACTAGGGACCCTACTGGGAGTATGAGTCTATGAACTACATCTGAGATGGGGTTTTAGGTCCTTTCCTTGGTTGGCGTATCATTCTCATCAGGGCCCCCAGGGCTCAGTTTTTATGGCTTTGTTGGTCTTTTGGAGCTTCTGTCCCATCCAGATCTTTCTATCTCCCCATTGTTTCATAAAGTTTCCTGCACTCTGCCCAATGTTTGGCTGTGAGTCTCAGCCACTACTTCAATACTTCAATCAGTATAGTCTTTCAGAGGCCATCTGTGGTAAGCTCCTGTACTATTCCCTATCTTCTCCTGCTTCTGATGTCTGTCATGTTTGTCTTCCTGAATACAGATTGAGCATCTTCCCTAGTGTCTTCCTTGTTGTTTAGCTTCTTTAGAATATAGATTTTAGTATGTTTATTCTATATTATGTGGCTAATATCCACTAATGAGTGAGAATATACCATGTATGTCTTTCTACTTCTGGGTTATCTCATTCAAGATGATCTTTTCTAGTTCCTACCATTTGTCTGCAAATTTCATGATTTCCTTGTTTTTAATTGCGGAGTAGTATTGCATGTGTAAATATACCACAATTTCTGTATCCATTCTTCAGTTGAGAGACATCTAGGTTGTTTCCAGATTCTGGCTATTATGAATAAAGCTGCTATGAACATAGTTGAGCAAATGTCCTTGTTGTATGGTTGAGTACCTTTCAGATATATTTCAAGAAGTGCTATAGCAGGATCTTGAGGTAGCACTATTCCTAATTGTCTGAGAAAGTGTCAGATTGGTTTCCAAAGTGTTTATACAAGTTTACACTCTCACTAGCAATGGAGGAGGGTTCTCCTTTCTCCACATCCTCCTTTCTCCACATCCAGCATCTGTTGTCACTTGAATTTTTGATCTTAACTATTTTGATAGGTGTAAGGTGAAATATCAGGGTTGTTTTGATTTGGATCTTCCTGATGACTAAAGATGTTGAGCATTTCTTTAAGTGTTTCTCTGCCATTCAATATTCCTCTATGGAGAATTCTCTTTAGATCTGTACCACATTTTTATTTGTTTAACTTCTTAAGTTTTTTTATATATTTTGGATATTAGCCCTCTGTCAGATATAGGGTTGGTGAAGATCCTCTCCCAATCTGTAGGCTGACAACAGTGTACTTTGCTTTAAAGAAGCTTTTCAGTTTCATGAGGTCCCATTTATTGATTGTTGCTCTTATAGCCTGTGCTGTTGGTGTTCTGTTCAGGAAATTGTCTCTTGTGCCAATGAGTTCAAGGCTCTTTGCCAGTCTTTCTTCTAACAGTTTTAGTGTGTCTAGTTTTACTTTGAGATCTTTGATCCACTTAGACTTTATTTTTGTGCAGGGTGATGAATATGGATCTATTTGCATTTTCTGCATGTAGACATCCAGTTAGACAAGCACCATTTATTGAAGATGCTGTCTTTTATCCATTGAATGGTTTTGGCTTCTTGTCAAAATTCAAGTATCTGTTGGTGTGTGGATTTATTTCTGGGTCTTATATTTTATTCCATTCATCCACCATTGTATTTCTATGCTAGTACCATGCAGTTTTTATTACTGTTGCTCTATAGTACAGCTTGAGATCAGGGATTGATATACCTACAGAAGATCTTTTATTGTACAGGAATGTATTAGCAATTCTGGGTTTTTTGTTTTCCATATGAAATTGAGATTGCTATTTCAAATTCTATAAAGAATTGTGTTGGTATTTTGTTAGAAATTGCATTGAATTGGTAATTTGCTTTTGGTAGGATAGCCATTTTCACTATATTTAATACCATGCATGAGCATGGGAGTTCTTTCCATCTTCTGATATCTTCTTTAATTTCTTTCTTCAGAAACTTGAAGTTTTTTTTCATACAGGTCTTTCACTTGCTTGGTTAGAGTCATACCAAGATACTTTATGTTATTTGTGTGTACTGTAAAAGGTGTCATTTCCTTATTTTCTTCTCAGCCCATCTGTCTTTTGTATACAGGAGGGCTACTGATTTTTTTGAGTTAATTTTGTATCCAGCCACTTTGCTGAAGGTGTTTATCAGCTGAAGGAGTTCTCAGGTTAAATTTTTGGTGTCACTCATGTATACTATTATATAATCTGGGAATAGTGATACTTTGAATACTTCCTTTCCAATTTGTATTCCTTTGATCTCCCTTAGTTGTCTTATTGCTCTAGCTAGGATTTCAAGTACTATGTTGAAGACATATGGAGAGAGTGGGCAGCCTTGCCTTGTCCCTGATTTCAGAGGGATTGATTTAAGTTGCTCTCCATTTAATTTGATGTTGGCTATAGGATTGTTATATATTGTCTTTAATATGTTTAGGTATGTGCCTTGTATCCCTGATCTCTCTAAGACTTTAAACATGAACAGGTGTTGGATTTTGTTAAATGCTTTTTTAGCATCTAAGGAGATAATCATGTGATTTTTTTTCCTCCTTCAGTTTGTTTATGTGGTGGATTACATTGATGGATTTCCATATATTGAAATACCCCTACATGCCTGGGATGAAGCCTACTTGGTCTGGGTGGATGATATCTTTTGTGTGTTCTTGGATTCAGTTTGCAAGGATTTTATTGAGTATTTTTGCATCAATGTCCATAAGAGAAGTAGGTCTGAAGTTCTCTCTCTCTCTCTCTCTCTCTCTCTCTCTCTCTCTTTTTGTTGGTTCTTTGTGTGGTTTAGGTATTAAGGTGACTGTGACTTCATAGTATGCGTTTGGTAATGTTCCTTCTTTTTCTATTTTGTGGAATAGTTTGAAGAGAATTGGACTTAGTTCTAATTCTTTGAAGGTCTGGTAGAATTCTGCAGTTCTGCCCTGAAACCATCAGGCCGTGGGCTTTTTTTGGCAGGGAGATTTTGGTGACTGCTTCTAATTCCTTGGGATATATAGGGCTGTTTTATCTATTTACCTGATCTTGATTTAATTTTGTTAAATGGAATCTATCAAGAAAATTGTCCATTTCATTTAGATTTTCAAATTTTGTGGCATATAGGCTTTTGTAGTACAACCTAATGATTGTTTGGATTTCCTCAGTGTCTGTCATTATGTCCTCCTTTTTGTTTCTGAGTTTGCTGGTTTGGATAATTTTTCTCTGCCTTTTAGTTAGTTTGGCAAAGAGTTTCTTTATCTTGTTAATTTTCTCAAAGAACCAGCTCTTGGTCTCATTGTTTCTTTGAATATTTTTGTTAGCTCCTAATTCATTGATTTCAGCTCTGAGTTTGATTATTTCCAATTGCCTACTCCTCTTGGGTTTGTCTTCTTTTTTTTTTTCCCTACAGGGCTTTTAGGAGTTCTGTTAATTTGTTTGTATGAGATGTCTCCACTTCTTTCTGGAGGCACTTAGTGCTACGAACTTTCCTCTTAGCACTGCTTTCATTGTGTCCCATAATTTTGGGTAAGTTGTACCTTCATTTTCATTGAATTTTAGGAAGTCTCTAATTTCTTTTTTCATTATTCCTTGACCAAGCTGTCATTGAGTAGAGAGTTGTTTAGTTTCCATGTGTATGTAGGCTTTTTGTTATTTCTGTTGTTGCTAAGGTCTACTTTTAGGCCATGGTCATCTGATAGAATACAAGTGACTATTTCAATGTTCTTGTACCTGTTGAGGCTTGCTTTGTGACCAACTATATGGTCAATTTTTGAGAAGGTTCCATGGGATGCTTAGAAGAAGGTATAGTCTTTTCAGTTTGGGTGAAAAGTTCTGTAGACATCCATTAGGTCCATTTATTTTAGGACCTCTGTAAGTGCCATTATTTTCCTATTTATCTTCTTGTCTAGATGATCTGTCCCTTGGTGAGAGTGGAGTGGTGAAGTCTCCCACTATTAATTTGCTGGGATCAATGTGTGATTTGAGCTTTAACAATGTTTCAAGGGGGGGGGGAGGGTGAGACCGGGAGGGGAGGAGGGAGGGGCTTATGGGGGAATACAAAATGAATAAAGTGTAATTAATAAAAGTTAAATAAAAAATTTTAAAAAAACAATGTTTCATTTACGAATGTAGGTGCTCTTGTATTTGGGGCTTAGATGTTCAGGATTGTGATGTCCTCCTGGTTGATTTTTCCTTTGATGAGAATGAAGTGCCACTCCTCATCTTTTTTGATTAATTATGGTTGAAAGTCTATTTTATTGGATATTTGGATAGCTACCCCAGCTTGTTTTCTGGGTCCATTTGCTTGAAAATACTTTTTCCAGACTTTCATTGAGTGTCTAGTGTCTGTCATTGTTGAAAAGGGGGATTTCTTGGATGCAGGAAAATGTTGGATCCTGTTTCCGCAACCATTCTGTTAGTCTGTCTTTTTATTGGAGAGCTGAGTCCGTTGATGCTGATAGATAATCGTGACCAATGCATGCCAGTTCCTTTTTTGTAGAGGTGGTGGTGATACTGTGTTTGTTTTCTTTTGATTTTTTGTTGTGAAGTTATCAATGTCCTGTGTTTTCTTTGCTGCAGTTGATTTAGTTAGCTTGGAATTTTTCTTCTATTGTCTTCTGTAGGGCTCGGTTGCTGTTTAGATATTGTTTAAGTTTAGTTTTGTCATTGAATATTTTGTTTTCTTCATCTATGTTGATTGAAAACTTTGCTGGGTATAGTAGCCTGGTTTGATATATGTGTTCTCTTAGAGTCTGCATGACATCTGTCTAGGCCCTTCTGGATTTCACGGTTTCTTTTGAGAAGTTTGGTGTGATTCTGATAGGTCTACCTTTACTTGTCTTGTTACTTGTCTTTTTCTCTTGATACTCTTAATATTTTTTCTTTGTTCTATAGATTTAGTGTTTTGACTATTATGTGATGTGAAGAGTTTATTTTCTGGTCTAGTCTAATTGGTGTTCTGTAAGCCTCTTGTATGTTTAAGGACATCTCTTTCTTTAAGTTGGGGAAATTTTCTTCTATGATTTTCTTGAAAATATTTCCTGGATGTTGGAGCCTGGAATCTTCTTTTTTGTCTATTCTTATTATTATTAGATTTCATCTTTTCATGGCATTCTTGATTTCTTGGATGTTTTAGATTTTCTGCCTTTTAGAAACTGTGCACACTGGTCACTGCCATTTTGAAGCCCCATTGAACTTGATTTTAACATTACATAATATATTATCCCTGTATTGAAATATAAGATAACAATTTTAATGTATAGTTTTATGATATTATGATAAACTATATGTTATTATGATATTATAGGTAGTCATATTATAAAGGTTAAGAATGGCAATTGTTTAGCTAAATACATTATTTTTACCTACAAAAATCTTGACGGTTGACTTTTTTTTGGAAATATTTTATACATGAGCTATATATTACCTGGAATTTAAATGACATAAAAATGGATGCAGGAAGTGGGAATTTGCTGTCCATACTGGTACACAACTGAAATTCCAGCACCTTGAAAACTGTGACAGATAGTTCTCAACTTGAAGACCAGCCTGGTCTCCATAGTAAGATCCTGTTAGAAATATAGGCAGTGGGAAGGAAGAAATACAGAAGAGGGGGATTTATCAAGAGGAAAAGAGAGTAAAAGAGAAATTGATTGATCAATTGGTTGACTGATCGATTATTCATTTATCCAAACAAACCTCCTCCTGGTATCTACTTTGAGTGAGTAGCTGTTACTGAATAAAATATATTCAGTTTACAATGGTGTTGACTAGGAAAATGTTCTTTAAAAGTACAACAATTTGCAGGAACTGGAGGCACACAGGGCTTATGGAAGCCAGTGGAGAGCTGAGACTGCAGGAAGGAATCGCCCAGTTTATTCTTGTGATTTTAACGTTTTGCCTGGAGACAATATCAGGCTTGGTGGTGGGAGCAGCGGGTAACAATATATCCAAGAAACAAAACAAAGCAAGAGCCTCCTTGCAGTCTTTCTAGCTTTAAGGGATTGAAAATATAGTGTGAGGCTCTGAGAGTCCATGTAAACTGATAATGAGAACAGTGTACTCAGGGAATAAGTTCGGACTGTGAAGCAATGCCTTAAACTTTGGCAGTTAGAGAGGGGCCATGCATACTATGTCAGGTAGCTAGACTAACCAACAAACAGTAGTAGTTGCTAAGATTACTAATATACAAAATGTCAGCCAGCCAGCTGTTAACATTGGAGAGCATTTAAGTATGAATAGACCTATTTACAATGGACTGGGATAAGATGTAATATGTATCTTTAAATGTTATACAATTTAAAATAGAGATTAAAACTTCTAGTTATTGAGTACTCAGGTATGTGAGTACTCTATCCCAGGATAATACTGCCCAGGAAAGGAAATCCTCCAGACTTCAGAAACCCCCAGTCCTTAGCCACCTGCCCCACTCATGTCTTTACCCTCCTCTCATAGGCAGCCCCACTCTGACTTCTGTATTTACCAACAGTGTGTGGTTATATTACAATGGACTGTACATCTCTTGTTCCCTTTATTTTATACATTCTCCTTTCAACCATCCATAAAGGTTTTTTTAAAAAATGTATTTATAGGTGTGTGCCTCTGAGTGTGTTATGTGCTGTGTTGGATCTCCAGAAATTGAAGCTGTGAGCTGTCATGGGGTTGGTTGTAACTGAACTCTGGTCCTATGAAAGAGTAGCAAGTGCCAATAACCAGTGGGCTGTATGTCTAAGCTCCTTTTCAAACATTATCCTTAACCTCTATGTGTAAAAAAACCCCAGGCATTTGATCTACGAACTTTTACGAAGACATAGCCCCTGGATACCCTAGAAACAAGAAGCTGGACTCATAATGTTGGCTGTCTTACTGTATTTTTCTTTTCTCAGGGGATGTCTAATGTCTGATGGCCCCTCACCTATTTATTGTTTTATACTAGCTGTTGATTTGCAATGTCTGTATTAATTTTTTTTTCTCAAGGTGCAAGGAATGTCATATTAACTGTCTAAGACAAAGCTGGGAAATAAGATACGCTAGCTCAAAAGGCTCTTGTTTCAAATATAGGGGGGAAATGGCCAGAATGTAATCATTAATCCCAGCAGTACAAGAAAAGCATTGATTACTAGAATCAATGGTGGTGTGGTTAATCAGAGAGTGAATGAGAGATTACAATACTTTTCAGTGCTTACACTTAACATTAAATTTCGTGAAATCGAAAAGCCAACGTGGAACTAAAACTCCCAGAAAGTAAGATGCTGGTTTAAAGGGCTGAAGTACCAGAAATGTGGTCCATGTGTTACCTCGAGCAATGAACACTGATGCTCAAGCATGTTTCTACGTTATCAACACATGAAATAGTTACCACTATACCTTCAATTTTTCTAAAAATTTTATGTTTATTATTTTAAAATGTGTGTACGTAGGTAGTATTCAGATGCACACATTTGTGTAGGTGCTCACAGAGTGTGGAAGAGGGCACTAATCCTCCAATGTTGAAATGCAGCCAGTGTGAGCAGCTCGGCGTGGGTGCTGGCAACTGAACTCAGGTCTTCTCCAAGAACTGTCAGTGTTCCTAACCCTTGAGCCATCTCGGCAACCCTCCACTTAATTATTATCTCTAGGAAGGTATTTAAGGTTAGCTAAAAATTAATTTCCTCATCAATAAGTTAATGGAAACAATTCTAAAATCAGAAGTTTTATCAACTGTATTTTGAAGTTGTTTCATATGTTTATGGTGAAAATCTCATCACTGTTTGGAAGGGTTTGAATTTGTTTGTAACAAGAAAGTTACAGCCTATTCACCAAACTCACCCTGTTCTGTCACGAAATGTAGAACATGCATAGTATTTTGCTTTTCGTACTTAGATAACCTTTGAGTTACTATTGGGGCAAACAGTAGAAAGAACTGCTCATATTTAAATTTTTTACATTACATTAGATAACTTGGGTATTCCTTCAATACATAATGTAGATAACATCATTGCGCTAAGTGTTTTTCTAACAGGGAGCAAAAATGATTTGTGTTTACTACCACAACTTTGGGAAGATTGCTAATGGTAAACTGCATTGCTTGTCATTCCACGAACCTGAAACATTTCCCCCTGGCATGTGCAGCACAGGGCTGCATGGGCTGTGATGCCTTTTTTGCTCTCTCAGCATCAGTCCTGTCACTCAGCCACTTGTCAGCGCTCTGCCCTGCTCTCGTCCTCAACATCATCACCAAGTGCTCTCAAGCGGTCTCTTCGGCTTTAACCAGCAAGTTTAGGAGTTCAGCCACCAACACCAGCATAGAGCTTTCTGGCTGCAGAAGGCAGGGTCATCAGCCCATCATTGTGTTCTTCAAGGCTGTGAGACTGGTGAAGTGGTTGTACCATGATGAAATTTAGTATCATGTTTGCAACATTTAAGAGTGATGGATTACTATCTATTGTGCATGTGATTCTCTACACATCCCTTTAATGACTTCAGAAAAAGAAAAGCATTTGGGAAGCATACATGTTGTTCAGACAGCTTAATTATGCTAAAATTGCCTTTATTGTTAAGGGTTAATCTCAGGTCATTCTGCAAGTGCCTTTTACCTGATGATCCATCTTGCCAGTCATGTGATAAGACTTTTGGTGTGACATTCTGAACTCTGTAATTTCCACTAGTTAAAAATATGTGTATTATGTGTTTCTTCAACTCCTGTTAAAACATTCAGTTTCAACACAAAGTTCCAAACACTAATTTAAATTAAATATAATTCAGAGAGCATCTGTTGCCCTTCATTTTATTATAGTATCCCTCGTATTAGTCACTTTGTCCACAAAGCACATTATTTTTAATTTTGATAATATATTATTCAATTTTATTATCTTTGGTATGGGAATACTAATGCTTGGTTATTAAATGATGTAACGTACGCAGGACATCTGAGTCAGAGCAGATGCATTCATTAGTGGTTGGAGAATAGAGACAGATGCTAAAAGTACAGGGATTTTAAATGGCAGCACAAGGTTAACCCAGAGCACACATTTTTTTTTCCAGTGGAACAGCAGAATTAGCAAAAGTCAGATAAAAAAAAAAGCACTATCATGAGCTGAGTGCAACAAAATTCTTTAAGAATTTAACGCTGTTACAATGTAGCAAATAGACTATACTATAAATGCACTATTGACCAAATCAGACATGCCCTTTAGGTGTAAAATTATGCCCTTTCAAGTTTTAATAAAGGAATAGTCTTGGGGAAAGTGTGGGCCATATTGCATGTTGTACACAGGTAACTTACTTTTTCTTGTAACAATTGCATTGTTAAATTTTGCCTGAAACTTGAGAGCAGTCCTATAAACAAGTGGCCTCTGGAAAAGAAGGCATTTGTTTAATAGCTCAATTGCTATTGTTTTCCATTAGATATAAATATAAAATGAGATTTGATAATCCATTGCGTGAATCCTGCAGACATTGCAATCAGAAGGTTAAAAAAAGAAGAAAGCAATATTCAGTTTCTTTGCCCTGGACTGCTCAGCACAGTAAAACCTGAAAACTCCCAGAAATCTTTACCCATATCTGCTTTATGGTTGTCTTCACAAAAATAACCTAAGACACTGAAATCTATCTTGTCACAACCTTGAATTTGTTTCTAGCAGAACAGTGTTAAATATGGGGGTGGGATTTCAATATGTCAGATCTCCCTACTGATACCTTGACTTGGAAAATGCCCTGTGGTGAGTGAACAGAAGAGAACTGGCTCTGTCAAATGTTCTTTGTTGCTTACAATGAACAGCTCTCTGCCTGAATGTACACAATCAAAACCTGCAGCACAATGAACTATGCTGATGCCACTTTGAAATTAAAGCCAAATACACATCTTAAGATTTTAACCTAATGAGCCAGCTACCTATTTATGTGCTGGCAACAGGTACAAAATTGACCCATACCCCTACTTGCCACTGCCCTTTCTTTTTCACTCTGTATAGCACGCATTGAGCACTGTTCAGTGGGCTCAATGTTTGATGAAGGTTCCATGGTTACCACATGCAGGGCAAGGCATGGGAAGAATGCAAAGATGAACCTCCGTGACCCAACCTCACCATTCACCAAAACAAGAGAAACTTCTAGATACAACAATATCTAACTGTACAAGAGAATTACCATATAAGAAATTTATCGGAAGGGTTGACAGAATTCTGGCAAAAAAAAAAAAAAAAAAAGAAAAGAAAAATGGAAGCATTAAAGTAAGAAAAGGGAATTTTCAAGGAGACCATGGGATGCGGGTTGAATTTTGAAGCTACAGAGGAGAGATACAGAGGGTATTTTATCAGGAAAGAAAAGCAAGATTCAACCTAGAACTGTATGATGCAGATAAGGAGGCTTACCAGGGGTTAGAGTTAAGAGAGGTATAGCCAGGCAGAGTATAGTGGGCGATGGGCATTGACCAACCCCAAGATAACCAACCATGATTCCTTCTTACCAATACCCAGGCTTCTTTGTGGGGGACTTTCCCACTGTAAACTACTCTGAGTTTATGCCAACGGCAGATTCTGGTAGAAGCAGTTTTTTTTGCCACTTCCAAGATCTGGCTACAAAGTCCACTCGCTTTTGTCTTTCTCTGTTTCTGTCCTCCTTTCTTCCTCACTCCATCACTCCCTCTCTCATTCTCCTTCCTGGGCCATGACTCCATGTGCAATCCCATGAAGAAGGACATATGATAAAGAATAGAGGCTTCCTGCAGGAAACTGTATGAACAAACTTGCAAGCGTGTCATCGGTGCACTTGAATATCTGAATCATCCTCTCACCAGCTTGACAGCACTACTTCGGAAGTATTTGAATTTTGCAGAACTCTTCAAGATTTCTGGTCCCCAGTGACTGTGGAATAATGAATGCTTAATGCTGTCACAGTGATTTGGGGAATGTCCTTGTTAGGGGATAACTGATAACTAAGACATTTTGGATGGCCTTTTCAACATGAAATTTCTCATTCGGCCATGTGGTTGCAGGTAGATCAAAAGAGAAAGCCCTGAGAATGAGAAGATGAGTTTCAGTAACTTACATTCTCTTGAGCCACGTGCTGCACGCTCTTTATGTATTTCATCATTTAGGATCCCATGTCATCTTTAAAGAGAAATATTGTTTGCGTTCCTATTGCATAAAAAGAAACAGAACATCAAGAAATTCCTTAAGCTAACACAGCTGATATACAGTGTATAAAGATTAATGTTTAAATACATGGGAAGGGACATGACATGCATTCTTGTAATTCTATAAAATGCTTTCCCCACCTATAGGGAAATAGGGATGATCTAAACTAATCTTTACAACTTTGATACTTTAATCCCCACAGCAGGAATAAAATATGTGTCAAAGAAGCAGCATTCTTCGCAAGCTTCATAGGTCTTGATATAGTTTAATATTTTATAGTACAAAAATTTGAGAGCTGTCTTGTGCTCATGAGTAGTTCTGCAAAATGCTTGTTTTTGACCTCATCGGAGGTATCAAGCAATAAGAACCAGAAAGAAACATACCAGGATAAAGTCCGAACTACTCCACAGTTGGGAATCACTTCAGTACCATTACAGACATTCTCAGAAGAATGTGAGACCCAAGAAACTTGAACAAATGCCCAAGGGAGAAGAAAACAAAGACAAAAGAAAGACAATGGTAACTGTGTCAAAACTCAATTTCTAAATGAGCAACCACTTAAAGACATTAACCTAAATGACAGTGTTACCATACAATATATACCAAAGATTTATTTCAAAGAGGAAGTATAACTGAATGGTCGTGAGCATGGGAGCCAGAATTAACCTGCTTGTGTTCATCCCAATTCTCTGACTCTCCTCTGTGAGTCTCTGGGAACCTTGATACTGCAACATTCCAGTAACTGAAAGAACAATTCCCAGAGTAAGTGCACTGCATGTCCCTGTGTTTCCTGTTCAAGTTCCTCTCATATTTTTGTTCATCATCTTCAGTGTATGTCTCCAAAGTCAAGAGAGTGTCTGCATTTGCTATAGCTGCTCAAATCCCATTTTAGGAAATCTTGCTCTATTTTGCTGTGTTTGGTAGATACATTTCTCCCAGACATGTCCTTGCTTGGAAAAGGTGTCACCACAGAGATGAGAGAAGTGAGATCAATGTTCCTGCCACTGGAAGAGCCTCTCACTCTCCTCTATCTCCATTTGTGATTCTCCAGAGGAATATTTACGAACTCCTATCTTCTTTATTTGCCTCAAGCCCTTATTTGTGCCCTCTCTCTCTCTCTCTCTCTCTCTCTGTGTGTGTGTGTGTGTGTGTGTGTGTGTACGTGTGTACGTGTGTGGTTCTGTGAGTGCACATGAACGTAGATGCCCAGGAATGGCACATAGAGCATTAGATCCCCTGCATCTGGACTTATAAATGGCTGTGAGCTACCTTGGAACTAAACTCTGGTTCTCTGCAAGAGCAGCAGACACTCTTGATTTCTTTTTTTCCCAAGCATTTATTTTTTTTAAATTTATTACAGTTTATTCACTTTGTATCCCAGCTGTAGCCCCATTCCTCATCCCCTTCCAACCCTGCCCTCCCTCCATCTCCTCCTCCCCTGCAACTCCTTCCGTCCACTGATAGGGGAGGTCCTTCTTTCCTTCCATCTGACCCTAGTCTATCAGGTCTTATCAGGGCTGGCTGCACTGTCTCTCTCTCTGTGGCCTGGTAAGGCTGCCCCCCACCCTCAGTGGGAGGTGATCAAAGAGCAGGCCACTGTACACTCTTAATTTCTAATTCCTTATTGCAATCCAGACCCTCTTTAAGCTTCATAGATGATAGAAGAGAAAAACTCTGTTTTAATTAATGTAAGCCTATTGTAATCATAGACGAAGCAGAATATATATTGACACTATTGGGAAGGTACCCTTTGAGGAAGTGTCTCATCTAACGGGATGTAAAACTCAATGCTGTGCTATGTGATGATCACAAACTCAGTGATCATATGTGAGAAGTAGGCACACGTTGCTCACTACAATGAGAGGAGTATTCCTTGGTAAGGCTAACGAAATGAAAACCTCCATAGTGGGCGGAACAGAGGAAAAGTTTTCTCTCCAAAAGCGAGATGAAAGATAAAATGTGATAAGAAGTGAACAGGTTAAATGGTTGAACAGACAACTGTCTCCCCTGATCCCTCTTGGTTAGAGTTTTGTTTTCCTCTGGTTTATATCAAATGGACATTTCTTTCCTTTTCTGGCCTGGGGAAGACCAGGGAGATTTGTTCATTATTGTGTGCTGAACTGACTGTGGCAGCTCATAGTCAGTTGGCAGGGAAGGCTGGCAGGTGACTCGCTCCAGCCTTCCCCCACCTCCCATCAGGACAAATCTTGGCTGGGAAATTCCAGTGGTTGGCAGGTGAAGCAAGCCATCCTTTCCAATCATGATGGATCCTTGCTTTGACACCTCAATGGCTGGCCAATCAATTATGTGAGCTTCTCGTACTAGGATGAATCCTGTCTTGGACACTCCAGTGGCAGGCAGGTGAATCAGGTAATCCTCTGCTATCAGCATTCATCCTCAGTCAGACACTCCAGGGACCACTCAAAACTTGGTTCAAGCCTCTGATTTACCCTTTCCCTGACTTCTGGAATTTTGGCATTGTTTTTATCTCTCTCCTTTTATTCTTATAATTCTATTGAAACATGAATGTACATCACAACATGAGAAACTACTGTATTAAAACCCACTCATTGAGCTCATTGGTACAGGAGACAACTTCCTGAACAGAATACCAACAGCACAGGCTCTAAGCTCAACAATCAATAAATGGAACCTCAGAATATATATATATTTCCACTTTGGAAATCAATCTGGAGCATTCTCAGATGATTAGGAATAGTGCTTCCTCAAGATCCAGCTATACCACTCCTAGGCATATATCCAAAAGATGCTCAAGTACACAAGGGGATTTGTTCAACCATGTTCATAGCAGTTTTATTTGTAATAGCCAGAATATGGAAACAACCCAGATGTCCATCAATGGAGGAATGGATACATAAATATAAATTGTGGTACATTTTCACAATAGCATACTACTCAGCAATTATAAACAAGGAAATCATGAAATGTGCAGGTAAATGGTGGGAACTAGAAAAGATCATCCTGAGTGAGCAATACCAGAAGCAGAAAGGCACATATGGTATATACTTACTTATAAGTGATTATTAGACATAATATGGGATAGTCATACTAAAATCTGTACACCTAAAAAGTTAAGCAAGAAGGAGGTTCCTGGATAAGATGCTCAGTCTTCATTCAGAAAAGCAAATGGGATAGACATTGGAAGAAGGTCAAAATAAGGAACAAGACAGGAGCCTACCACAGAGGGCCTCTGAAAGAATCTCCCTGGCAGGGTATTAAAGCAGATACTGAGACTCATAGCCAAACTTTAGGCAGAATGTAAGGAATCTTATGAAAGAAGGGGGAGAGAGAAAGATCTGGAAGGGTCTGGAACTCCACAAACAGACCAACAAAACCAAAAGATCTAGGCACAGGGGTGTTTTCTGAGACTGATACTCCAACAAAGGTCCATTCATGGAGATAACCTGGAACCCCAGCACAGAGGTAGCCAGTGGCAGCTCAGTGTCCAAATGGGCTCCCTAATAAAGGGAACAGGGGCTGTCTCTGAAATGAGCTCAGTGGCTGGCTCTTTGTTCATCTATTCCTGATGGGGGAGCAGCCTTACCAGAGCACAGAGGAAGACAATGCAGCCACACATGATGAAACCTGATAGACTAGGATCAGATGGAAGGGGAGAAGGACCTCCACTATCATTGCCTGGGAAAGGGGCATGGGAGAAGATTAGGGAGGGAGTGAGGGAGAGATTGGGAGGGGATGAGGGTGGGGCTTCAGCTGGGATACAAAGTGAACAAACTTTAATAAATAAAACACATTAAAAAATAAAATCCACTTAAACAATTTAAAAACCGGGCTGAACATATTCCAATGCCTAGAGATATGGTCATGATTTCAAGTTTTATCACCCTCTACAACCATGACACGCTAAATGAAAAACACCCTGGGAGAGATTCTCTCAGTCATTTCTTCTGGAGCCTTGGCTGGACAATTATCTCCAAATGGCAATCTATTGCTTGTTGAACGTCCTGTTAGTTAGGAAACTTGTGATAGATACATCCTTCTATTCTTCCTGCATCCATTTCTAGGGTTCTGATTCTTCCTTTTCCTGGATACATTCAGGCCCCACGCCTTGTGTCTTCCTCATTGTGCTGGCCTGACTTTGACAGGACCTTGTCACTGTCATTGTATAGTCTGCTGTTGCAAATAGTGACCTCCAACAGAGCCCAAGACCCTCCTCTTCCTGTTTTTGTTTTACCCCGCTTCGAGTAAATATGTAAATGCATATAGTTTGTGCTAGGACCTCACTTGACCTAGCTTCATATCTAGGAACCCAGAACACATAGTTTATTGATGAATCACCAAGAAACCAGAATCACCAGAGCTACAATCAGGAAAGTTTACACAAAGAAAAAAAAATTGTAATGAGAATGCACCCACCGACACACATCCCTATAGGCTCATACATTTGAACACTTGATTCCCAGTTGATGGAGCAGTTTGAGAGGGATTAGGAGCTATGGCCATTTTGGAAGAGGTGTATCTCTGGGGACAGGCTTTGAGATTTCAAAAGTCCTGTGTCATTCCTGGTGTTCTCTCTTAGCCTCCTGCTTGAAGATCAAGTTGTGAGCTCTCCAGTATTAACTATGGTCATACCTTTGCTCGGTCATCACAGACTCTAACCTTCTGAACTATAAGCCCAATTAACTGCTTTCTTGTGTGTGTGTGTGTGTGTTTAATCTTTTTTTATTTTTTATTAATTACAGTTTATTCACTTTGTATCCCCCATAAGCCCCTCCCCCCTCCCCTCCCAGCCCTACACTCCCTCCCCCTTCTTCTCGCTTACCCCTCCCAAGTCCACTGATGGGGAGGTCCTCCTCTCCTTCCTTCTGATCTTAGTCTATCAGATCCCATCAGGAATGGCTGCATTGTCATCTTCTGTGGCTCTCCCCTCAGGGGGAGGTGATCAAAGAACAGGCCTATCAGATTATGTCAGAGGCAGTCCCTCTTCCCATTACTTGGAACCCACTTGGATACTACACTGTCATGGACTACATCTGTGCAGGGGTTCGAGGTTATCTCCATGCATGTTCCTTGGTTGGAATATGAGTCCCTGGGGAGACCATTGTGTTCAAATTTTCTGGTTCTGTTGCTCTCCTTGTGGGGTTCCTGTCCTCTCCAGATCTTACTATTTCCCACTTCTTACTTAAGATTCCATGCACTTTGCCCATCAGTTGGCCTTAAGTCTCTGTGTCTGCTTTGATACTCTGCAGGGCAGAGCCTTTCAGAGGCCCTCTGTGGCAGGTTCTTAGGTTGTTTCCTGTTTTCTTCTACTTTTGATGTCTATCCTCTTTGCCTTTTGGGATGGGGATTGAGCATTTTAGTCAGGGTCTTCTCTCTTGATTAGTTTCTTTGGATGTTCAGGGTTTTAGTAGGTTTATCCTATGTTATATGTCTATATGAGTGAGTATATACCATGTGTGTCTTTCTGCTTCTGGGACAGCTCACTCGGGATGATCCTTTCCAAGTCCCACCATTTACCTGCAAATTACATGATTTCCTTATTTTTCATTGCAGAGTAATACTCCATTGTGTAGATGTACCACAATTTCTGCATCCATTCTTCAGTTGAGGGGCATCTGGGCTGTTTCCACCTTCTGGCTATTACAAATAAAGCTGTCAATCTGGCGCTTTGTCAGACAACTAGGAATAGCACTTCCTCAAGATCCGGCCATACCACTCTAAGGCATATATCCAAAAGGGGCTCAAGTAAACTGCTTTCTTTTATACATTGTTTTGGTCACAGTGTTTTATCATAGTAATAGAAAAGTAACTAAGAAAAAATCGCATTTAATTGCTATAATAATAATAAAACAAAACTAAAGGTAGCAAATGCTAGTTTAGTTCTTCTTTTCGTAGTGTTTATTTTTTCATATATTTCACTTATATGTACGTACACATACTTTGTATCCTATTTCTGATTATATTATATTTCTGATATCTCTATTGTTCCTTCTTTTCCCCCCTCTTTCATTTTCATAAAAGCCCTGCTCCTCTCCATCAAGTCATCCTTGCTCTTGCTGTGTTTTCAAATTTTCATGGTTCACTGCATTTAATTACGTTGATTACATGGGTATAGGCAAAAGTTATTTCCTTGCGCAAAGACAACTTACCAGTGGCTATACCACTAAAGAACGTTAGTTTATTTCTTGGTGGACTTTAAGCCTTATAGGGTCAGTAAAGCATATTGCCTAAGTTTACCTAAGACCTGGGCTGGAAAATTCATTTGGAACCTTACTTGCCATCATGTGAAGAGTAAAAGAAAAGATATCCAACCTTTATAACACAGGGCGCCCTAGTCTGTATATAATTAATGAGAATGTGCCCCTTCATAAAAATTATTTGCCTAGGATATTATTAAAGAGTCCCATGGCACTATAAGCTTCTGAAGTCATAAAATACAGCTCATGAATCTTTATTTATTTATTGACCTCATTCAACTGAAAGCCTATGTTAGATATAAAAAATACTTTTGTGATATGTGAATAAATAAACTCATGCATTGTACTATAAAATGAATTTAAATGTTTATTATTCTAACTGATGTAATATATACATATAAACCCTTCTAGAGGAGTTTTCCCTCTCCCAAAATATCAAATAGATATTCACTTTGTTTTTTAAATTAAAAAAGTGAAGATCTTTCATTTCAGTACTGGGATTTGTAAGGTTTACTCTGAAGCATCTTTTACCATACAGTATAATCTGAAGCACTTTTGGTATCTTGCCAACACTTGCCACAGAGATTTTCCTCTGAAATTATTCTAGTGTTAAATTACCTAACTTGCTGTAGGAGAACGTTCACATTCAAAACTGTTAATCATGGACACCACAGTCATATAAAGCCCTTAATATCTTCTCCCCATGGGATATTAGATGCCATGTTATTGTACCAGGATCATTACTTTGAGTTTGTGCTTTAATTCTGTTCTTTCCCACTAATGCAAGCACCTAGCCTTGTAACAACCCCTGTGTGTCTGTTTCCATTTTGGGGGTCACTTATCAATACTGACTTTCTACTCTGGCTTAATTCCAGAAGTTTCCTCAAGACCTCACTGACTGAATCCCAAATGAGAAACGTGCAAAGTACTGACCAGGAGAAATGATTGTGAATGTTGTAAGAAACATCTCAATTTAGGAATATTCCTAAATTAGTAGGAGAAAACAAGAAATGCAATAAAAGAGAAACAGAATTTAAAAAAAGTAGTACAAATTATATTGTCTGTTTCAGAGTCCCCTTTTAACCATCTGCCTGAAAGAGTGGTACAGGGAAAGCCTGGAAAATAAAATGTTGAGCCTTTTCCAAGCAAGTCTTTGCCTCCTCATACCAATCATCGTGTCCTTCTTTTTTCTTTATACTCAACACCAGCCCTTCATCCTTCTCCTATAAGAAACGGCATACCATCAACATTTTCATGGTCTTTCCCCATCAAGTCTGTATGAAAACTCTATGGCTCATATTTGCAGCTGTCATTCTTTCCAAACAACGATTTTATTAGAAAACTTAAAATTTCATTTATTTTTTCCCCTAGTCATGTCTGGTTCTACCCTAGGTCTCTGGGTTACCCAGTCTCCAGTTACTGGCTATCCAGGCAATGTGGGATATGGGCTCCTTCTCGTGATATAGGCCTCAAGTTAAGCTAAATATTGGTTGACCACTCTGACAAGTTCTATGCCACCAGACAGGACAGATTGTAGGTGCTGGGTTTTGTGCCTTGGTTGGTGTCCAGGTTTCTCTCTCTGGCTCCAGAGTATCTTCTTGTACCAAGGAAACTAGAGTGTAGGAGTGAAGGATACCATTTCTCAACATTAATTACCAGTTCGACCTCTCTATATGAGCTCTGTGGATGTTGTCCTCAGCATTGGGGACTGCCCTACTGTCGGATTTTAGAGATGACCTTCCTTCCTAGCATCAGCCTGAGTCCTTAGGAATCTCACAGGACTCCTCAGACAGCAACTAAAAAGAATGTAACCCAGTTCTATTACTGGAAGTTTTGTAGGAAGATTATAGGTTTCAGAAGGAATGGAGGACATCAGAAGAACATGGCTCTCAGATGGGTTCCCAAAGACTGGAACAGGAAGCACTGAGCCTGCAAGGGTTTCCCCCAGGTCCTCTTCAAGTATGTCATGACTATTATCTTGGTGTTTTGTGAGACTCCTAACAGTGGCACTATGTGTCTCTGACTCTTTTGCCTATTCTTGAGACACCTTGCCTCCTAGAAGGTCGCCTTGCCCAGTCCCTACATGAGGGCTTTTCCTGTGCATTGTCTTATTGTGCATTGTTTTGTTCTGTTTGTCTGTCTCTTGGAGCCTGCTTTTTGCTGAAGAGGAAATGGAGAGAGAATGGATCTAGGGGACAGAGGAGATGTGAGGGGACCTGTGATGAGCGGGGGGAGGGAAAACTGCAGTTGGGACACATTGTATGAGAGAATAATATATTTTGAATTAAAAAGAAAACATTGATGTATTCGAAAAAAGAGAAAACTTACAGTTTTAGTTTAAATGTTAAAAAGATAAGTGATGTTTCATTGTAAATGTTTAGGATACTGTATTTTATAAGATTTTTTTTTTACACTACAGTAAAAATCCCCAAATAGTCATGATTCTGGGGACCCCGGGAAGCAGAAGAAAAAAGAATATTTCGGGAGACAGAAGCCACGTGGATGTGTGTATTAAACAGAGAGTCTAAGAAAGCCAAAGAACAGAGACAGAAGGGTGATTCAGGGAAACCTTAGAGCAGTCACTATGAGATATTGAAACAGATTAGGGGGAAGCTGTGTGCACTGAAAGAGGGGTCATCACTACAGGCCCTTAAGACAATGAAAGGTGACCATGACACAATTGTGAATGGTGTTACACTTCCAGAAGCATTTAGCATTAGACGGGTTGATACCCATTTTCAACCTTGCAGCAAGCTGCATATATTTTTCTTCAGTGATTATTCCTTTATCCACTTACAGCAACTCAAAATGAAAGACTTATTATCTATCCGTCTTTGCCAAAACTCAGTGTGGCCAGTCACTGTAATTTTAAGATTCCTGGTGGATGTACACAGATACACCACCGACTTTAATTTGTGCTTCTCTTATCTAAAGGAAATAAATACCTTTTCATACATTTATTGATATTCTTCTACAGATTCTCACTTAAGCAGTGTTTATTCTTTTCTCATATCCAGTGCCTTCTAGGGTGACTATCTTTCCTTCACTGATTTGTATGTTTTTCTTTTAATTGTCCATGATGTAAATCCTTTGTTAGTTCTGTTCAGTTTCAAACATTTCTTACTCCCATGGCTTGACTTTTTTTTTTTTTTTTTGTTCCTTAGATTATGTCTTTTGCTGGAAAGAAGTTTCTGATTTTATGTAGCTTTATCAATGGTTTTGCTTATGGCTGTTTGCATTTACATAAAGTGTGAGAAAGCTCACCTTATCTCAGTCATGAACGCTTTACTTGCAATCAGATCTGAATGGTTCATTGATTGAGGAGTGGGCTGCTATGGGTATATTTTGCATGTTGACCACACTGTCCTCTGGTTACTCTAGATACCGTTTCACAACATTAAGCTGCTCTGACCATTCATTCGTTGTTCTGTCCTTTTGCATTTGCCCCAGTGCTTTCTCTAACAATCATACAATACAAGCATCTTTAGTGCTGCAACTTTTCTCTTTTTCACAACTAGCTCCGCTGTTTGTGTGTTTTCATATCGTTTTAAAAATTGGCTTTTCAATTATCTTCAAAAGGTTATAAATTAGCATTGCATTTGTACTTCAGACCACTCATGGGAAAAGCAATTATTTTTTTTTTTATGCAAAATCTTTCAAACTAAAAGTAATTCTGTCCATTTACTCAGATTTTGTTTTTGTGATTCCAAAAGGCATATTACAATGGTGCCCTGACACTTCTTTTGGTAAAATCACTACAGCATACACTGCGAATCATTAGATTCTCATCATGGAGCATCAGAAGGATACAGTGTCATTAAACTGTAATAAAAGATACTAACAAGAGGGAGTCAAGTCTTAGATATAATATATTGAAAAGATATTAGAAGTGTAGAAATTACATAAAATAATTTGGTGTATATGACGTTTTAACTATCAAAGGCATATAATACATATGGGATATTGGCAGGACAGCTGTAAAAACAGATGCTAAATCTTTAAAATGATGGTGTCAAGGTTCTATGCTGTGTCACAGGTCCACTTGTCTGAGTTCCCATCTGCCAGGAGTTCCTGAAGGCACCATGAGCCTTGCAGGTTGTTTACCTCACTGTCACAGATGGGTGTCTGCTCTCATAGACACTCTGGGCAGTTAACAGAATTTTCAGACACCACTTGGAGTCAGGGTGAGCAGACTTCAGGTCCCAGTGCCAGCTCTGATATAAATCAGCTTTGGTCTCAAAGGAGCTGTACTGAGTTTCTCTGGACCTTACAGATAAATGAGAAAGTCCCTTTAAAACCTAGAAGTGTGCAGTTAAAAGCATCAATTAAAATTTACATTCACTTGTTCCATACAACATGAGTCCCATTAGCAGTGTCTGAAAATTAGTTATGCACGCAAGTCACCCTCCTTCTTACACAGGTGAGGTCTCTCTACCTCGTGAATGGTAGAGGACAGAACAAGGAGAAAACCACTGCCTGGCTTGGGAGGAGGAAGCTGCCTGGCTGAGAACGATTTAATTGTCTACTGTGTTGCCTGACAAGATTTAGTTCAAGACTGATGAAGCCTTTCTGGTTTCATAATCCATCCCCTCTCATTATCAAAGCTTACCGTTTCCAGAATTTTGTCATTTGAGTCCAGCTATCTTTGTGTTAGTTAAAAGTGTCGATAAATGGACACTTGGAACTCTCTCCTCTGCTCCTGCTCACAGTCACACAGGCACAGACCAGGTTCCTGTCAGCGTGGACCTGAAGTCCTCAGCAGGAAGGCAGCTGGGATCTCTTCATCCCAGCATCATTTTTAAAACATGATGCATTTTTGGTGCTGGAGACATGGCTTAGTGGTTAAGAGTGCTTTCTGCTCACAGAAAGGACCTAAGTTCAGTTCTCAGAACCTACATCAGTGAACACACAAGCAGCTCAGAGTATCTGACACTTTCTCCATTCTCTGAGAGCACTTGCTCGCATGTACATATACTTACATACAGTACACTCACATCCATACTTACATACTTACATCATGCCCATACTTACATCCATAAAAAGGAAAAAAAAACACTTTAAAAAGTAATGCATAGATAACCCAACAGGTAAATAGTGACACCTATACTTTGGCAGTAACCAACAGCTCTCTGGACTAAGACTTGCTTAACTAGAGGGATGTCTGCTGTGTCCAGTATTGGAAACCTAGCTAACGACTCAGTGCTAGTGAAATCATCATTAGTGGAGGAGAATCTACAACCACTAATCTACCACCTCAGAAAAATACCTAACCATGAACCATTACCATTTGTCCTAATAGCTCCCGATAAGTGTAGTTTGCATCCCTCCTCAAAGAAACTTAATATATCCAAGGCCCAGCGGAAATATCTACAAAACATTTGCACATGTACGGCTCAGGGAACATTGCTGAAGAGGTGCAGAAAGATTGTGAAGGCCGGAAGATTAGGCAGTTTGCTGTGAAATTGTGTGATGAGGGAAAGCTATACCTGTAAAGTCTTACCAACACAGCTTCTCACGAATGAGCTAACAAAACTAAAAATTTTTATGGAAAAGTTCACAAAGCCTCAACCCTACACAAAAAACTGTAGGAAACAAAAGAAAGCTGGGAATGGTAGAGGTGCTTTCCCTCAAGGATGAGCAGATCAGTTGGTTGCTCATTGCCAAATGGCCATCCTTGAAAACACTCAAACGTACCTGAAAATACAAACAACACACACAGACTTAACAGGTGATATTTAAGAATATGTATTAAGAATATGTAGTTAAAATACATACATGCATGTAACAGCAATTAGAGAAAAAAAGGCTGTGCGTCTGAAGGACAGTGGGGGCAGCTATATGGAAATATTCGGCGGGAAGAAAGAGAAGATAGAAGTTTTGCAATTAAACTATGACCTCATTTTTTAAAAAAGACATCACTGATTGAATTTTGCCCCACCTTATTTTTATTTCCTTTTCACATACTCACTGTATTTTCTAGTCAAGCCAACTTTACCACCCTGAAAATCGCCTTCATCATTCTAAATAAATTAAAGGAAATTCCTTCAGTCACTACTTTAACATAATTGGATGTAACCAATAAAATTCTTCATTAAATTTATTTTATGTCAGAGTGATTGCAGCAAAGGATTGTTGCTTATTAGTGTAGCATTTCTTATCCATTTTTTCTTTAGTTTTTAGATACAGTAGAAAGAGCCAGGACATTGTCAACACTTGACTGGAAGTCTTACTGCAAAGCTTCAAAAGTGAAAGTACCAGGCCAGGTGTCATGGTGCAGCCTTTAATCCTAACACTCAGCAGGCAGATCTCTGTGGGTTCCAGCCCAGCCTGGTCTAGACACAGCCAGAACAACACATTGAGAACCTGTCTTAATACAAAACAAAAAGCAACATAAAGTTCGTCAGAAAAGAGCCTCCTAAGCGGGAAAATGAAGTCTCACCAATAGGAGTGCCCAAATGTGAAAGGAACAAGGATGACAACAGGGATATCCCAAAGCAGATAGAGGAAAAACCAAGAACCTTGATTACTAGACAAAGAACTACAAGCAACTAAGGATTGTTTAGAGCAGGAGAAATAGTCTTTCTCAGGGAAGGGCACAACAATTGCTTATCCTGTACATACATATATATATATATATATATATATATATATATGTATATATATATATA
>NW_026585698.1:11352122-11428383 GCF_907164565.1 Psammomys obesus | reverse complement strand
TATATATATATATATATATATATATATATATATATATATATATATATGAAAGGTTTCTGGATGATAAAAGATGAAAGAAATGATGTAATTATAATCTCAGAAAAAGAAATGACTTCTACAAAATAACATAAAGGAAATTAAAAAATATTAAGAGACCTGGGAAGATGGCTCAGTGGGTAAAATCACTTATTTAGCCAAACCATACTGAGTCTCAGAACCTACATACAGAGTCGAACGTAATGATGTATATTTGTAATCCTAGCATTCCTAGGGAGATGGGAGGACACATAAAAGAACCTTGAAGAGCTAAAGGCACAACTGGGAGCAAGAAAAAACATTGTAGAAACAAGAGCTACTCAGCAAAGTGGAAGGGAGGAGATACTCCAGAAAATTGTCCTGGGACCTCTAAAGTCAAAACATGCCATGCCATATGTACATGGACCCATGCATGTGGGTGTACACAAACACACACACACACACACACACACACACACACACACACACACACACAAGGGATTACAGAAACTAAGGTATTGGCTTGAAGACCAGAAAGCCCTCTGAACCATCTCTCCATTCCAGTTGAAATTACTTTTAATATTTTTATTATCAATGAGATGGAATCATTATATTCTACTTCAAAATAATGTAATGGTGTGAGAAAATGTTCCTGTTTCTTAAAAGGCTAGGATTATAGATTAGAACAATAATATAATTAAGTAGTGAAATTTTAGTATTAGTCCTGGCTAATTTTATGGCAACGTGAGGCAAGCTAGAGCCATTGGAGAGTAGGGAACCTCAATTGAGAAAATTACTCCGTAAGATTAGACTGTAGACGAGTCTAAAGGACATTTTCTTAATTCGCAGTTGGTTGGGGAAGGCCCAGGAAATTGTGGTTGGCACTGCCACTGGGCAGGTGGTCCTGAGTGCTGTAAGAAGCAGGCTGAACCACAGGTCAGTAATGGGCACTTCTTCATGGCCTGTGCCTCAGTGCCTACCTCCAGGACCCTCTGCCTGGTTCAACTTCCTGCCTTGGCTTTCCTCAATACGATGTGATCCAGGATATGTGAGCCAAATAAACTTCTTTCTCCCAAGTTGCTTTAGTCTTTGGAGTTTCATCATAGCAACAGTAACCCTAACTAAGACAATATTTACAAATCAATTGAATTTCCTCCTATATGTTTTATAGTCCACGTACTAAGATAAACTATAAAGAATGCCTGAAAATGGCAATAGCCGTTTCTGGGACATTGATTGGGTCAGCTTTCTCAGATCTCCAAATTCAGCAGTTTTGTGTCATCAGTGTTGACCTTCGCATTTGTGTATGCGCTCCTGTGTGTGCACGCTGGTGCTCATGCGTGGGAGGCTGAGTGGCTACATCAAATGTCCTCTGAGATTGCTCTTCACCTTATTTTCTGGGATGGAGTCTTTCACTGGAGCGCACAAATTCAGTTAGACTGTGTGTGGTCAGAGAGTTCCATCGAGCCTCCCATTTCCGCCTCTCCAGTGCTGTGACAGCAGGCGCAAGCCACCATGCCTGCTTTTTGCGTAGGCGCTGGGGAACAAACTCAGCTTCTCATGACGCTGCTGTGAGTAGTTTTCTGACTGAGCTATCTCCCCAACCCTCCTGCAGAGACATTTGAAAGTGAAAGTTCTATAAGCATGCAACAGTCTTACTTTTAGCAATAGGTATTAGCAATGGATTAAGCAGAAGCGTCATGAGGAGCCTGGAGTCAGGCCAGGATAGAGAACTAAGGCTAAGTGGGAGTGAACGCCAGTCAGGGTCCAGGCTTTCACCTGACAGAAAAGAAGCATTGAAAAAGCATGTAAGCCCAGGCACCTGCAACCTTTCACGAGGACAAGATGGGAATCCTGTATCGTGACTGCACCCCTGGCTCCCCAGTACCAAGATCTCAGCTTTCACAAGCACCTCAGTGTTTGGCTTCACTGTGTCCACCCTGTTCTTTGGAGGATGCATGAAGCGAGCTGATAACATCTCCAGCAACTACAGACACCAGGCACTAACTTGCCAGCTGTTTTAATACTTGTGGCGGTCTGAACTCAGGTCACCAGGACTGCAGGGCAAGCATTTTACCCACTGAGTGTTTCCAGTTCAACAGTGATTCTTTTTTATTTTTTTAAAGTTCAGTTTATTCCAACAAAGAAATGCTTCTTTTATAATTTCGGCCAACTCTTACCTTTCCTAATCCTGTTTGCAGGCCATGTGTCTTCCCTGTGATTTACGCTGTGGGTTCAATTGGTGATACTTCCTCTCAGTCCCCAGTGAGACACCAAAACCAAGCACTCACTTCCCTTATTTTTCATGAAATGACAGTTAAAAATTTCAAAGAGAATTTGAAAACCAAAACTTTTTATTGATTCTTTGTGAATTTCTCACCGCGTGCCACAGTGCCGATCATCTCACAGGCTCTCCATGTCTACCCTCTGCCCTTGCAGGCTTCCAAAAAGAAAAACAAAAAACAAACAAACAAAAAAAAAACATTCAAATAACAACAACAACAACATCACTGTGGAAAGTAGAGTGTGTTGTGGTATATATATCACATACTGTAGTGATATAGTACCTTTGGATTCAGTGACCTTTGGATTCAGTGAGCACTGATGTCTCAAAAAATAAGGAGGAGCTGGGCATGGTGGCACAGGCCTTTAATCCCCACACTTCAGAGGCAAGAGGCAAGCAGATCTGTTAGTTCAAGGCTAGGCTGGTCTACTAAGTCAAGCCAGGATAGCCAGGGCTGTTACACAGAGACGCTCTGTCTCAAAAAACCCAAAAGTGAATAATAATAGTGATAATAATAATCATAATAATAAAAAAATAATGATGTGGAAGAATGTGTTGAGTGCTGGATTCTGCTAGACCCAACCCCTTTTACTGCTTGCAAGCAGTGAGTTCCAACTGTGTGCACAGCATTTACAAGTAGCATGCCATTCACCTCTGAATGCTTGTGTCTTTTTTTATTTTTCTTTAGAGATGCTTAGGCGCCATGCTTGTAGTCTTTATTCTACATTCTGTTCTCCAAATAGAACAGTTTCTTCTCGGGGTTGTCCTGATTAGCTTCTTTTTTCTGTCTTTTCTCTCTCTCTTTTATTTCACCCTTTTGTAAACCTTTCCTCAAGCCCTGTTCCCTGTTCATTCCTCATTTTTTTCTTTTCTTTTTTTTATAATTTTTATTTTTTATATTAATTACAGGTTATTTACTTTTTATTCCAGCTGTAGCCTCCTCCCTCATTCCCTCCCAGTCCCATCCTCCCTCTCTCATCTCTTCCCTGCCCCTCCCTAAGTCCACCTATACGGGAGGTCCTCCTCCCCTTCCATCTGACTCTAGTTTATTAGGTCTCACCAGGACTGGCTGCAATGTCCTCTGTGGCCTGGTAAGGCTGCTCCTCCCTCGGTTGGGGGGAGTCAAAGAGCCAGTCATTGAGTTCATGTCAGAAATAGTCCCTGTTCCCCTTACTAGAGAAACCCACTTGGATGCTGAGCTACCATGGGCTACATCTGAGCAGGTTATAACCATGCATGGTCCTTGGTTGGAGAAACAGTCTCAGAAAAGACCCCTGTGCCCAGATATATTTGTTCATTTTGGTGCTCCCGTCCTCTCTAGGTCCTACTAAGTCCCCCTTCTTTCATATGATTCCCTGCACTCTGCCCAAGGTTTGGTTATGAGTCTCAGCATCTGCTTCAATACCCTGCAGGGTAGAGTCTTTCAGAAGCCCTCTGCAGTAGGCTCCTGTCCTGTTTCTTTTCTCCTACTTCCAATGTCCATCCCATTTGTCTTTCTAAGTAAGGATTGATCATCTTACCCCAGAACCTCTTCTTGTTTAGCTTCTTTAGGTGTACAGATTTTAGTGTGTTTATCCTATCTTATAGGTCTAGTATTCACTTATAAGTGAGTATATACCATGTGTGTCTTTCTGCTTCTGGGATACCTCACTCAGGATGATCTTTTCTAGTTCCCACCATTTGCCTGCAAATTTCATGATTTCCTTGCTTTTAATTGCTGAGTAATATTCCATTGTGTAAATGTACCACAATTTCTGTATCCATTCCTCCATTGAGGGACATCTGGGTTGTTTCCAGCTTCTGGCTATTACGAATAAAGCTGCTACAAACACGGTTGAACAAATGTCCTTGTTGTGTACTTGAGCAATCTTTTGGATATATGCCTAGGAGTGATATCGCTGGATCTTGAGGAAGCGCTATTCCTAATTGTCTGAGAAAACACCAGATTAATTTCCAAAGTGGTTGTACAAGTTTACATTCCCACCAGCAATGGAGGAGGGTTCCCCTTTTCCACAACCTCTCCAGCATGTGTTGCCACTTGAGATGTTGATCTTAGCCATTCTGACAGGTGAAATCTCAGGGTCGTTTTGATTTGCATTTCCCTGGTGGCTAAGGACACTGAGCATTTCTTTAAGTGTTTCTCTGCCATTCTATATTCTTCTGCAGAGAGTTCTCTGTTCAGCTCCATTTAGCTTGATTTGTTGCTTTTTAACTTCTTTAGTTCTTTTTATGTTCTGGATATCAGCCCTCTGTCAGATGTAGGGTTGGTGAAGATCCTTTCCCAATCTGTAGGCTGCCATTTTGTTGACGACAGTGTCCTTTGCTTTACAGAAATTTTTCAGTTTCATGAGGTCCCATTTACTGATTGTTGCTCTTAGAGCCTGTGCTGCTGGTGTTCTGTTCAGGAAGTTGCCTCCTGTGACAATGAGTTCTAGGCTCTTCCCCACTTTTTCTTCTAACCGATTAAGTGTGTCTGGTTTTAAATTGAGGTCTTTGATCTACTTGGACTTTAGTTTTGTGCAGGGTAAATTACTTTTCTCTTTTTATTCTTTTCTCATATATTACATTGCCACTGCAGTTTCCTCTCCCTCCTGTCCCCAGTCTCTGCATTGAACTCTCCTCTCTCCCATATCCACCCCTCCTCCACCATCCCTCCAAAAAGAGCAGGCCTCCCAAGGATATCAACCATCAAGGGGATTCTTTGATTTAACCAAGTGACCAGCTGAAGCGAGGACACCTGGCACCCAGAACCAGGGACCCGACACCCAGCAGCCATCTCTCCTCCTTCTCTCTCATATGTCATGTGGTTTTATTCCTCCACCTTCTAAAACAAAAGCCAGAAACTTGAGCTGATGACACAGCAGCTTCAAGAAGGAGGCTGTGGGTTTAGTCACGTACTGGAGTCCTTCCACTAAGCTACAAGCCCTGCTGCTCTGTGTCCCAGTAGATCAGACACATGATGGGCAGGCACTCAGGTTCAGCAAAGGATCTAAGGAAGCAAAAACTCAAAAAACCCTTGGCCACTTGCAAATATTTGTGTTCGGTGAGCTCCACGTTATCGGATGGAGCTGATACCTGGGATTGGATGAGGAAGCAGAAGAATTAAAATGACATAAATATTTAGGTATGAAAGAAAATCTCTTTTTCATAGTTTTGGTGAAAATTACTTCATTGACTCTGATGCTATATAAGGCTGAGTTCTTCTAACAGCAAGATGATGTCTGATGAGCTACGTCATTCCTTATTTAGTTTAGAATATTAAGGGTTCTTATGTTAGGGATTCAATGGCAAATGTGGAAGGTTAAAAATGAGGCTCAAAGTATGGTGAGAAATATGAGAATTTTAAATGTCTAATAAATCCCCCCAAATCAGGGTCTTTAATAAAAAGAGGAAGAATAATGCTAATGGAGAAAGTATATTAATGTAATTATATTAACAGAATATAAATATGAACAAAAATATATTAACAAATTTGTTCATGCCTTTATTTATTATTAGTTAATTTCTATTTCCTACATATTCTATGTGCAATATCTTTAAGAGTGTCCTTAACTTAGTTGTAAATGAAACAAATGCCTTAGACCCATAGAGATGATATTCTAAGAGCGGAGAGGCAGTTTGAGAATGGCCACTGAGAAAGGGAAAGAAAAATGTTCATTAAGAAGGATGTATGAGAAGAGACTGACGTTAAACTTGAAGTTGATGACCTTTCCTAACAAGTGAGTAGGGGTTATTTCTTAAAATGGAGAGAGGAGGGTAGAACGGAAGGAAGAAAAGCAGAAGGTAGAGGAAAAGAGAGAGGGAAGGAAGGATGATAAGAAGAAAGTAGGGAAGGAGAGGAGACTGTGTTTCAGGACTCAGGAACAGGGAATTCTGAGTTTCATATAGAGTATCATGTCACATGACCATCCTGGGGTGGTAATTTGACCATTTGGAGGAGGTAATAAGAGTCACACAAGCAATGAAGTTAAGGGTATCTTTAGGCAAGGGTGAGCACCTAAGAACAACAGTATAGACAATGGCCGGCCTGTGAGCCTCCACAGACTGACGAGAAATGTCTTCAGTGCCAAGGTACATGGGCAGATCTGTATATAAGAATAACATCATTTGCTGATCATACTAGTACACAAACAGAACTCAGTAATAAGGAAATGGATTAAGGCTTCCTACAGACTACCCGCAGCCTAAGAAGCTGTGCCATGTTGTGACCAATACTTGTTTCCATGGTGAGGATGCTGAGTGACCCCGAGCTCAAGCTGTGAAGATAACCCTAGGCATTTCCACACTGAACACACCAAGTGGCATGAAGAACAAGCATTTTGGCTACAACATCTCTCAGCTTCATGGCAGCTGCTCTTACTGTTCAGAGTATTTTGCTGAGGAGAAATGTCTACAAAGGAAGCAAACACCCTTTTAACAAACATCCTAGACAAATGAGGCTTTCCACAGAGCCTATGTTATGCTAAGGACCAGTCACAGTGACAGCCTGCTTATAGTTCCTTCATTTGCCTGTACTCTACAGTGCTTCAGGAAGCTGGGAAAATGTCATTCCTGAATCCACTGGCAATGCGGTTGACACATCAGAACAATTTTGAAGATCTCTGTAAACAAGCCAGTTGACACAATCTCTGGTGACTCCTTCCGGAAAATTCTATCAGTGGAAAAAAAAATAGAAAGAAAAAGAAAACAACTTCATTATCTGTAAAATAAGTACTTACAGAGTGTTCCTCAGGCAATAATAAGGCATAAATGAAGTGTGGTTTGCACATGAGTGTCACTGGGCGGGTTTTTCAGCCTCCTTCCTTGTGGCAGTTATTTGAGATCCATCTTTGAGTGTTTAGTCAAATGATTTTGTCATGGACAATGGGTGCCATCAAGGGGTCTCAGGAGTGCTGAGGTAAACAACAGCCATAGTGCTTCCTCTCAGTCAGCTTTCACCCTGGCAGAGGGGCATGGCCCCTAGAGAACCTCAGGCTTTACTGGTGATTGACGGGCTCTGTGAAATGGCCCCTTAATCTCTGGGAAAGGCCCTTGATGCAGAACAATATTGCAACCTTTTTGATCTTTCTGAAGTTAGAGCAAAAGATTACACACCCCTTCCCCTAGCCTCTACACCTAATCTTCAAAAGCAATTTTTAGATTTTAACAGCCTTTGCCATGTTATGTGGAGGCTGAGGCTTTTCCACGCCTCCAAGGCTTGACCTTTGCATCCAACAGTCTTCTTTAGTTAATCTCTCTCACTGCATTGAAAGCAGCAGGAAGCAATCTCGGGGTGGCACTTTCCGTAAGTTGTTTATAAGTTGCTTCAAAGTCTTTTCATCCCCATAATAAGTAATAATAAGCTCAACTTACAAGCACAGAATTTCAGGAGACTCTCCTGCTGAACTTGATTCCCACACTTAAGAACTACCCTTCGACCTTCTAAACTCAAGTTTCGCCTTCTCTTCCCATGATCTCTGTAGTGGGATCTTCTTAGTGCACATAATGAGGTCTAGGCAGTTTAGGCTTTCTCTATCACGTCTCCCAATGGATTCCAGCTCCTAGGTTGCTATCTCATATTTAAAAGCACTGAGATATATAAATATGTGTCACTTATATAGTGTGGCATAGTGGTTCCCAAAGTTAAGAAAATGGCTTGGAAAGTGGGCACTTTGTGAACTCATCATTTTCACAGGTCACAATCTGAGAACATATTACCTGATCCTATGCTTCACAGCCTCACAAGTCTGCCATCGGATTGTCTGTGGAGTCTGTGGAGTCATTGGAGCCTCTTCTCTTACAGGCTCTCATGGTTGGAATGACTTCTGGTCCTGAGCTTGGAGCTGTCAGTTGTGACCTCCAGTCCTTTGTTATATGGGTCAATGCCACATTTTCTGTCTTTTTCAGGCCCATAAGGAAGAGGACTAGATGCTAAAGCAGGCCTATTATGGGGAGGGAGACTGAGACACTGGCACATAGCTTCCAGAATAGTATGTGATATGCTCAAGAGCGTTCCATAAGAGCCCCTCATACTGCAAAGGTAAAAACCACCAGGGCCAACTTTATCTCTATCTACCTCAAGGCTGCAATGGTTAAGCAATTTCTCTCCTTTGACTGAAAACAAACAAACAAACAAAACAAGAGGTAGCCAGTTTTCACTGCAGCTTACTCTTTGATTTCCAAAGCATGCCCATATTTGCTGTCCTTCATCATAGAGACAGCTTGACCATCTTGCAGATCAAGCTTTCACCATAAAGAAGTAAAAAACAAAAACAAAAACAACAACAACAACAAAAAACCCCACCACCTACCTTATACTTCCTGAGGCTATTTCACATGTTAATTGAAGCCTGTCTGGGGCCTAACAAGTAGAAAACTTTACACATCAATAACTAGTAATTATTATATCTGTGAAACTTTTCTTTTTTCTGTCTCTATGGATACATCTGTTCATTAGCAAAGTTTAAAAAGAGTAACATTCAGATTGGTTTTCCTTGTTAAGGACCAAGACTGACCTTGGATTTACCATTGGTGAACCTGCCTGTGTGTGATTAAGAGACGTACTCCTATAGATCTTTATCCCCAAAGTGCTAGGGGAAGAAATAAAGGAGAATAAGGCAGAAAACTCTGATTAGGACATACTGATTCATTGATTTATCTAATGATTTACTTAAGGTGCCTCTTGTACTGTGTGTTTGCCAAGCATGATTTCACTTGCTACCCGAAACAGAATGATCTAGAGATATAGGTAAAACAATGGGCCATTGTCCCTAACAACAACTACTATAATAGGCTTCTTTTAGTAAAATCTCCTTTACTTATCTGTCACACCTTTTGGATTCAGAGCATAAAATAAAAATACAAGCTGGACCCAGTATCAAAGGCTTTCACAGGCTATCCTGTCTTGGGTCCACCCACGACATCTCCTCTCTTCCACTCTCATTGGTGTTGGGACCTAACTGAAAACTGGGACCCACACTTGAAAAGAGCTGTACAGGACCCATAGTGACTCTTCTCCCTCCACCATGATTCTACATTAGCGCTAAAGTATATTGAAACCCCAATGATAAGGGGTTTTGTGAGGCATGCAGGATAATAATAAGAAATAAATAATAAGAAAACTTATTATTTAAAAAGAGTGAGGGGAAGTAGTTTTTTAAGTTTATTTTTAATTTTAATTTTTATTTTTATTTTAAAAGAAACAAGAACTAAGATAATTGCTGAAGGTATCAGCTAAAAATGCTTAAATTATTTGGAAATATTTCTTTTCTTTTATTTGGTTTTTTACTCTCTCTCTTTCTCTCTCTTTGTGTGTGTGTGTGTGTGTGCATGTTACTGAACAATTGATAGGAATCATTTCTCCCCTTCCTTCATATGAGTTCCAGGGATCAGCCTCAGGTCATCAGGGATGGCAGCAAAACCAACTTTACATGCTGAGACATCCTGCTTGAGACACATTTCTTTTAAATCCGAAATTCTTTGATTTTCCATGCTGCAGTTGTGATCCCACATTAATGTGCACCTGGGCATCACAAATTGAATATTGTTGAAAATATATGAATAGATACAGATAGAGAGACTGACACAAAGTCTGGATTTTACATGCTGGGTTCATACAGGGGAAGTAAAAGGGGGGAATGGTAAGTTGTTTTGATCATAGTACAGTGTACAAATGGGTGAAATTTCCAAATAATAAAAATAAAATTTAAAAACCTACACTGTACATTTTGTAGTCATCTAGTTAATTGCTGATTATTAAAAAAATTGTTTAAATGTATAGAAAATCATTTTGCAGTAAACATTCAGTATACACCACTGAAGAAATATTTTATACGGGCCTCAAGTTTACAATTTCCTAAATAATAATAACACCTTAAGAAGCTGAGATTCAAACAGGAGACACGTGAAAAGGACAAAATTAAATCCAATGTGAAACTGGTAAAAATTAATGGCATAAAAATGCTGTTAGAGCGAAAGTGAGGTTATGGTTGGCTAGACAATTCCACAGAATTACAGTAGTTAAGCTATAAAAATGAATGAAAATGAAAATAAAAAAAATGAATGAATTATTGAGTAGAGTAGCGAAGAAAGAAATTGTATATATGAAGTATTGACTTAGAATCCAGTTACTAGAATCAGGAAAGGACAGGCCTCAGAGGGGGCCTGACAGTGTCTTCAGTCTAACAAGCACGGAGACAGTGACAACAAGACTTGCAGACAGAGGAGGGTGGGCACGCATTTTGAAGATATAGACACAAAAGTGCGGGCATGTGTTTTGAAGACATGAAAGGGTGGGCATGTGTTTCAGTTTTCAGGTTATGATACTCAGCCTACAATCAATAGGAGGCCAGAATTCATTTGAACTTCTGTTGTCCTTAACTTTTCAACATTGTTTGATAGAATTTCATGTCTGGGATTAAGGAAGATAAATCTGATCTGGAAATTTGGAATAGACTGGAGTCACACCAGGAGATGGAAAACCAATCAACAACACAAACAACATTTCAAAAGCTTCTGCGAGAATTGGAGGCCTTGAAGTCAGAACACAGCCACAGGCACAGCACGGCAGAGAGTAGCTACCGTCATATCGAAGAAACTGAATAACAATAATAAAGACAGAGCCATAAACTCAGGAATGAATTCAGTCATAAAAATCTCAGTGCGTGCCTGTCAGAAAACTTATTATTTAAAAAGAGTAAGGGGAAGTAGTTTTTTAAGTTTATTTTTAATTTTAATTTTATTTTATTTTTAATTTTCAGGTGGAGAAGGAGCTGCACTTTATGCTGTCCAGGTATAGTTTGAGTTGGGGATACACAGAACACTGAGGCCACCATTGGGCCTCAATATGCAGAGGTTAGAATTCTTGGGAGATGTCTTGGTAAGGGTGGTGTGATGAAATTCTTAATGCCTGAGACAAACCACATAAGTAAAACAGATTAAAATCACTGACTAGTTATCAGAGCAATGCCAGAAGTAGGTAGGGAAGAGGCCCTGTGTTCAAGAAGTAGAAGAATATAAATGTGTTGGTTAGTACTTTTGTCAACTTGACACAAGCTAGAGTTATCTGAGAAGAGCAAATGACAATTGAGAGATGGCCTTTGTCAGACTGGTCTACAGTCAAGTCGGAAGAACATTGTCTTGACTACTGATTGATGTTTGCAGGCCCAGCTCACTAGGGGCAGTGCCAATCTGGGCAGCTGGTGCTGGCTTTTATAAGAGCAAGCCATGATGAGCAAACCAGTAACGCAATGTGCCTCCATGGCTTCTGCATCAGATACTGCTCCGGGTTCCTGGCCGAGTTCCTCTTCTGGCTTCCCTTCTTAGGCAACTATAAACTGTAAATTGGAATAAGCCCTTTCCATTATAAGTCACTTTCGGTCTTTCGGTCGTTGTTTTTATCACAGCAACAGAAAGCAAATTAGGACAATGGACAAGCCATTAATGAAAGATGTGGAAAATAAAATGTGAAGTAGAGAAGTTTAGCAGGAGGGTTAGAAAGAACTTTAAGGAAGCAAGGATCTGAACATAATTATTTGTATGCTTAGCTTCTTTTCCTGCTTTGTGATAAAACATGGTGATTCCCTGCAGGCTTTACAGCAGGTATGGTAAGAATGAAGACCTTTTCAGCTCAGTTTCATATTAACTGCTGCTGGATCAGGACGTCTAGAATCTGGCCCAGATCACTTTACTTAGCCATGTTTAAGCACAGCACAATTTTGGAAAAATATTCAGATAACAATGACCTCAGTCACTAGTGCCCAACAACTTAGACATGTTTACATTGAGATTCTTTACCAAGAACATCTGGCTTCTTTCACAAGAATGGGTACTGTTGACTCAGAGATAGTGCCCACGATTTGTGGACTAAGGAGCTTGACTGAAGTAAACATAACACCAGTGGGTGTCAGGATTGTCCTAGTCCTAAGAAAAGTGTCACTTAGGCTGTTGTAAAGCACAGGTGATATATATATATATATATAAAATGTATATGTATATTTTATTAAGGATGGGTTTTATGGCCTAAAAGCAATGCTTAAGATTTAGGTGATTCTGAGATAAATAAAACCAAGAATTGTGGAAGTTAGGGCGGTGGGGAGAGAGCCTGTCTCATCAGACAGCAAAGGATTACAAGGCTGTAAATTGTAAAACTACATCATTTCTGGCAATCCCAGTAAAGCAGCCAAGCACCTCAACCATTGAAGAGGTAAACTGTATGTTCAACTTTCTTGCCTTTTCCAGTGCTTATCTGTGTGCCCAAGGACTATTTGCCCTCTACATTAAAAGACTTAGAAGGAGAGGGAGTTTATTTTAGCTTGTGATTCCAGGTTATAATCCAACATAGCAGGGAGTTACAGCTACAGGAGGAGAAAGCTTGTTACACTGTATCTGCAATCAGAAGAGAACACCTGATGCATGCTTGCTTCACTCAGCCCACTCCCTCCCTCTTCCTTTAGTCTGGGTCTCACGGTGAACTAGGGTCCCCCCACATTTGAGGTTGACCTTCCCATCTCAATTAACCCTTTAGAGAAAATTCTTCACTGTTATGTCCACACCCCAACTCAATGTAAACAACTCACTGAGACTCCCCAGTTGATTTTACAGGGGGTGAACTTGACATTGACAAACAAATCTAACCATCACATGCAAATAACAGACAAAGAGCTCCTGCTTTCTGTTTTGCTCTATGATAGAGTCAATACCACATTAAGAGACTGCATTGTATCATGAAATGTGAGCATGCTAATACAGAGGCAGGGTCTAGTTGTTTCCCTTAGAATGGATGCCTAGCTTCCAGGGAAGTAAGAGTCTCTTAAATCATAACACACACACACACAATAAAACTGTCTTAGGTGCAATAAAACTGTTTCGGTTATTTACAAATTCACACATGTTTTGTTGGCCTCCTCACTTTTCTAAACACAGCCACAGCACAACAAAGTAAGCAGGCATTTAATCCTTTACTACTCCATAACACTGCTGGACCAGGCCACTGAAACACTAAACCTAGGGGTAAAAAAAATGTTACTTTAATGCAAAAGCCAGCGGGTTTTATCAGTGGGTTTTAGTATTCTATAGAGGTTATATTTTTTAAATATTGCCAATCCAGTATCTTAGCCTGTATAGCTTTGCAACACAACACTGCTTTACTGAGAACTATGCATCTAACTATATTCTGTAACCCCGCAGACCAATGTAATGCAGAAACCCCAATGTTTCCGGACTCCACAGGTGATTTCTACAGATCAAGACACCTTCTTTTTTGTTCCTTTTCAGAAGCATTGCCATGGAATCTTTCAGCCGACATAGAAGTCCTGTTCACTGAAGATTCCACGCTGAAGATACCTCAGAACAGACCCCACAGGCAGAATTTCTGAGAAGACTGAGTGGACTCAGTTCAAGGTGAGCTGTTGCATATCCAACTAACTCCCAGACACAAAGTAAGCTTAAGGGGACAGTGACTTCTGTTTCTGAATCTATGTTCTTGACACTGTGAAGTAAGCAAGATGGACCAGCCAAGTGCATCCTAAGCTGCCAATTCATTAGCAAATGAAATCATTGGTACCTTGAGCCAATCCTGTCTAGAATTCTTTGCTATGTGGTCATAGTAGTGGAAATATTTAATATAAAGGAAGATATATATATATATATATATACATATACGTATACGTATACATATACATATGCTTTAATCTAACAGGAACAAGTTTGGTGCTCAAATTCTAGAGTTTGAATTAATTCTTTACTTTTTGCCTTGGCCTTGTTTTAGATGTGTGGGCTGCATGAAGCCACATTTCATTAACAAGCATCTGGTTTAGATCAATACCAAATGAGGAGATGAATTCAACAAGCAACCCAGGGAGGGGTTTCCCTGCTTCTGTGTGCCTAGTGTCTTTATTTGCTGTACGTTGTGTTTTAAAGTAAGCTTTGATAGGGTGTTTATTTTGAATTAAAAACATGTATATGATTATATAGCCTAATGCTTTCTTTATATTGGTGTTTAGGAAAATGATGTTTAATTAAATATTATAACTGTTCTTCAAAAGAAGCCTTGTTCTTCTTAAATAAGTGATATTTTTTCTGATATAGCAAAATTAATTTTATTAGATGTTGTTTTATCTAGTATGTAAATTGATTAAACATTAATATCCTTAACATTGAAGATGATTTCAAATATAAATTTAAGAGAGATTTAATCTGTTTTTATGATTTAAAAGACAAAGTTTAGCGTGTTATGATATAAATATTAAATACAGCCCAACAGGAATGGTACAAGGAAGTTTATTATGAGAAAGGTGAGACAGAGACAGATAGACAGTGTGAAGGAGCATAGTGGGGAGGGAGACAGACAGAGAATCAGAAGGACAGACAGAGGGACAGGCAGAGAGTCTAGAGTGAGGGGGCAGCCTGCTGCCTTTATTTGGCAGTTGGCGGGTTATGATCTCGGGTTGCTAAGCAACCTAGAGGCAGGCTGCCTATACGCTAACATAGAGACTGCAAGAGCTGTGTATTTGAGTTACATACTCACCATCTTCATCGAATGCACACTGACTGTGTATTTCATCTGAAACACCATGGAATGAAACCATTCCTTGATTTTGGCTGCATAGATTATCTGTGGGCCTCGTTTCAAAGTGAATAATAGAGACTACATCTAATAAAGAATTCCTTCTTTCCTGTTAAATTGTGTTGAGCATGTCTAGTGGTTACAGACTAAAAATAAAAGACTTTAACAATTAATATGTAATAAAATTAATATATAATCAGGGAGCTTGCTCAAGAACAGCTACTGCTCTTCCAGAGAAACTCAGTTTGGCTTCCACCACCCACCAACTGCCTGTAGCTCGAGCTCCAGGGGATCTGATGCCCTCTTTTGGCATATTGGTATCTGTGAACATAACCATATAAACACACACACACACGTATACACTCTCTCACAAACACACACGAGAGAGAGAGAGGAGTTAAAAAAATACATACAATTGAATAGTAGTGCTGGAGAAATGACCCACTATTAAAAGTATCTATTACTCTCTCAGAGGACCCAAGTTCAATTTCAAACACCCAAGGAGGGCAACGTCTTACAACTACAGCTCCAGGATTTCACAGATGGGGTGCGCGCGCGCGCGTGCGCGCGCGCACACACACACACACACACACGAACACACTTTAAAATTAAATTTACAATTGAATAATAAAAATGCCAGTACTCAGCAAAATAAAAATAACTAAATAAAATAAAGAAAAAAAAGAACAAAAAGGAAAAAGTAAAAAAAAAAAAAAAAAAAAAACTATAGAAAGACCTAATCAAATCTCTTGTACAGTTTGTGTAAAAATCATTTTTAGTAAGTCATATTTGAAAATATTTAAGGGCTAAAACAATGCAGTGTAAATCATATAGAGGTTTCCTATTGGCTTTATTTTTCTTCTATAGCTGGATGTTCCCACATCTGTAATACAGATTGTTGAAAACAGCTCCATGATACATATATATAATCACTCACCTTGTGGATCCCTGGACACCAAACCTGCTCTCTACATAGATGTGAGAAAACAAAACCCTGGTTATCAAGGCACAAAATGGAAGCGAACCACAAAAGAAACACCATTTAAGTTGAAAGCACAGTAGCCTAACATCCTGCACAAGAATACCTACTAACAGAAAGCTTTCTCCCATCCAAGGTTACCAAGACATGACAGTATAAATTAAATCCTACAAGATTCTGGCACCTCTGAAAGATTTAAGATGTGAGAGTCAAACCTATCATAAAGTGTGAAGAATTAGGAAGTGCCTGAATTAAGAATTAAGACCCAGACCCAAAGGAGTTAAACAGTAACTGAATGTTAGCATCGCTGTTCAGTTACATGATCTGTAACAATTTGCAAGGAGCTCTCAACAATCTTATTTCCCAGAGATAAGCCAAGGGGCAGTTAGAAGGATATTAATGATTTAATGTTTTGTAAACATTTAATATGACTGGGGAAATATTTTATGTGAAGATTGCATGCTCAGAGGGTTTGTGATTTCTTCAGAATCAAGGGCTTATTTTATGAGTTCCATGATTTCTTTCAGCATAAACATTGAACTCCTTATGCCTATCAGACTGAGCCAGCGTGCTCTGATACTCAGTTCCAGAATCTGGAAAAAATCAGGATGCCCCTCAGTGGAGGAATGGATAAAGAAATTGTGGTACATTTGCACAATGGAACACTACTCAGCTATTAAAAACAAGGAAATTATGAAATTTGCAGGCAAATGGATGGAACTCGAAAAGATCATCCTGAGTGAGGTAACCCAGAAGCAGAGAGACATGCATGATATATACTCAGTAATAAGTGGATATTAGCCAGATAATACAGAATAAACATACTAAAATCTACAGACCTAAAGAAGCTAAATGACAAGGAGGTTCCTAAGGAAGATTGTTTAATTCTCATTCAGAAGGGAAAGTAGGATAGACCACTGAACTGGAAAAAGAGAGGGAACAGACCTGGAGCCTACCACAGATGTCCTCTAAAAGATCCCAACCAGCAGGGGATGGAAGCAGATAGAGACTCACAGCCAAACTTTGGATAAAGCACAGGGGATATTATGAAATAAAGGGGATATGAAAGGGTCCGGAGGGGACAGGAGCTCCACAAGAAGACCAAGAAAGCCAAAAATGCTGGGCCCGGGGGGAGGGTACTGCAGAGACTAATGCTTCAATCAAAGACCACACATAGAGAGGACCTAGACCCCCCTCTTCAGATGTAGCCCATAGACAGCTCAGTCTCCATGTGGGCTCCCTAGCAAGAGGAGAAGAGACAGTTTCTGACATGAACTCAGTTTCCTGCTCCTTGATCATTTCTCCCTGGTAAGGAGACCTAGCCAGCCCTCAGATGAAGAGGATATAGGCAGTCCTGATGAAACCAGATAGGCTAAGGTCAGACAGTAGGGGAGGAGGACTTCTATCAGTGGACCAGGAAAGAGGGATAGGGGAAGAAGAGGGAAGGAGGGTGGGGCTGGTAGGAGATGAGGGAGGGAGATACAACTGGGATACAAAGTGAAAAATTGTAAATAATAATAATAATAATAATAATAATAATAATAATAATAATAATAAAATATTGAAAAAAAATAAAAGAACAGCTCATGTTCTACAAAGCTAAAAACAAACAAACAAAAAAGGTTCAATGCACAGAAACACAGGAGGTCCTAGAGAGAAATCAGGTCTACAACTGATGTGAAAAAGAAAGCATGACATTCCACAGTGCCACTAAGGTGTAGTATGAACACATCAACCCAGGCCCTCTCACAAAGACTGTCAAAGTATGAATGCTACAAGCCTGGGTAACAGAAGCCTAAAACAGGCATGCAACTTCCACACAGCAATAGCTCCATTCGTTGGTTAAAGCAACTTCACTCAGAGCTTTCCCTGCATTGACAAATCCTGGAGTCACGATGGCACTGTCTCTTTTTATTTATCTTTTAGTACATATTTTAGATTCATGTAAGTGCACCACATGAATGCCTGTGGAGGTCAGATAAAAGCCTAAGAGTCCCTGGAACTGTAGTTACAGACAGTTTTGAGCTACCATGTTGGTGCTGGGAGTTGAACCCCAGCTATGGAAAAGCAGCTCATGCTCTTATCCCCCCAGCCCCAATCTCTTCATTTTTAAACATAGATCTTTGATTTCATTTTTATCTAGTTATTAGGATGATATTCTATTTGAGCATTTCTAACACTTTGAATAAGGCTCATGCCTCTCAGATGCTGAGATTAATTATGAAGGAAGAAAACCCTGCAAAATTAATGGTTAGCTACTTGACTGAAATAAAATAAAATTGCCAGCTTTCTGAGATTTAACTGAGATTGAGTTAAAATTCCTGGAAGTCCTAGAGAGATATTAAAAAACTAAGAAGTGTGAGGATCATGGGCTGTTTGTGTTTGCTAATTGGCATCATGAACTAAAATATTTTTTTCCTGTTTCCTGTATTGATGACAATAGGTGGTTTTGGAGAGAGCCAAAGTTAGAGCCCCAGCCTCCTGGAGACAGGAGATCAGATGCTGTAGCTTCCTGGATGGTATTCCAAAGTGACTGGCTCCAAGCGCTTGAGGAAGACAATCCTAGATGTGAAACTGGCCAGAGGCTTCCAGGAAGAGAATTTATATGAACTTTTGTTTTTTCTTTTTCTTTCTTTGTTTCTTTCTCTTTTGATTTGTTTGTTTCTTTCTCTTTTTCTTTGTTTCTTTCTTTGCTTCTTTCTTTGTTTCATTCTTTTTTCGCTTCTTCCTTCCTTCCTTCCTTCCTTCCTTCCTTCCTTCCTTCCTTCCTTTCTTTTTTCTTTCTTTCTTTCTTCCTTTCTTTTTTTCTTTCCTTAAGCTGAGCTAAGCATTAGGGTCTCCTTGGCCTCTATAGAACTTTGGCAATGCATTTTCTTTATCTCATCCAGTCCTTGTCAACCCCAGAGTCTCTACCTCCACAAAGATGCAAATTTGATGTTTAACATGGAGTTAAACATGTCTGCTAAGCCATTCACAGAATGGTGGCTGCTCAAAGGGCTATTTTTTTTAAAGGCTAACATAAATAGGTATTTTTGATAGGAATTGCATTAAATCTGTAGATTGCTTTTGGTAAGATGGCCATTTTTACTATGTTAATCCTGCCAAGCCATGAGCATGGGAGATCTTTCCATCTTCTCATATCTTCCTCTAATTCTTTCTTCAGAGACTTGAAATTTTTTTCATACAAGTCTTTGACTTGCTTGGTTAGGGTTACACCAAGGTACTTTATGTCATTTGTGGCTATTGTGAATGGTGTTGTTTCTCTAATTTCTTTCTCAGCCCTTTTGTCTTTTGTATACAGGAGTGCTATTGATTTTTTTGAGTTAATTTTGTATCCGGCCACTTTGCTGAAGGTGTTAATCAGCTGTAGGAGTTCCCTGGTAGAGTTTTTGGGGTCACTCATGTATACTATCATATCATCTGCAAATAGTGATAATTTGACTTCTTCCTTTCCCATCTGTATCCCCTGTATCCTTCAACTGTCTTATTGCTCTAGCAAGGACTTCCAGCACTATGTTGAAGAGATATGGAGAGAGTGGGCAGCCTTGTTGTTCCTGATTTCAGTGGGATTGTTTTAAGTTTCTCTCCATTCAGTTTGATGTTGGCTATAGGCTTGCTGTATATCTCCTTTACTATGTTTAGATATGTGTCTTGTATCCCTGATCTCTCCAGTACTTTAAACATGAATGGATGTTGGATTTTGTCAAATGCTTTTTCAGCATCTAGGGAGATTATCATGTGTTTTTTTTTCTTTCAGTTTGTTAATATGGTGGATCACATTGATGGATTTCCATATATTGAACCACCCCTGCTACCTGGAAAGAAAAATTCTCAACTTCATATGGAATAACAAGAAACCGAGAATTGCTAAAACAATCCTCTACAATAAAAGATCTTCTGGAGGTATCTCCATCCCTGATCTCAAGCTGTACTATAGAGCAACAGTTATTAAAACTGTATGGTACTGGCATAGAAACAGAATGGTGGATCAATGGAATTGAACAGAAGACCCAGAAATAAACCCACACACTTACGGACACCTGATTTTTGACAAAGATGCCAAAACCATACAATGGAAAAAAGATAGCATCTTCAACAAATGGTGCTGGTCCAACTGGATGTCTACATGTAGAAAAATGAAAATAGATCCATACTTATCACCCTGCACAAAACTGAAGTCCAAGTGGATCAAAGACCTCAACATAAAACCAGACACATTAAATCGGCTAGAAAAAAAAGTGGGGAATACCCTAGAACACATTGGTACAGGAGAAAACTTCCTGAACAGAACACCAACAGCACAGGCTCTAAGAGCAACAATCAATAAATGGGACTTCATGAAATTGAAAAGCTTCTGTAAAGCAAAGGACACCGTCATCAAAACAAAGCGACTGCCTACAGATTGGGAAAGAATCATCACCAACCCTTTATCTGACAGAGGTATTTTTACATTTAAATCCTTCCAAGACCAGCAGCTTACATTTGAATTTTTCACTTGTTTTTGGAATGCTTTAGTTGTGTTGCAGACATGTATCTATGCAGCCTAAATGATCAGTTTTGTGTGTCCTATTTATAAAAAAAACATTAGTTATTTTCTTTGAGATTTTGTATAGAGTATGCATACGTGTGCATATGTGTGTGTCCTTGTGTGTGTGTGTGTGTGTGTTTATTAATGAAACTTGGATTCAAATGCATTCCATTAGCAATTGACTTACCTGTGCCTGTAGCATCATATTATACCGGATGATATCTTTGGGTTATATTTAAAATAATAAATTCACACAAATTATTTTCCTACTATTTTTTAAAACAGTTAGAAAGAAATTTCGAATGACTGTGGTGTCCATTGAGTGAACAGCTTCTCAGAGTTCAATGAATTACTTCTACTGAAATTAGTGAAGTGGAATAAGTAAAATTTAAGTCATGGTATGTGTTTTCCAAATCCACCAGCCATGTGTCCAGTATCCCTCCGATTTTATTTTGTAATGCTTGAGGAACTAAACAAATATAATAGAAATTATGACTTTTACTAAATGTAATCACTTTTCATGGAAGGAGCTTATACTAAAAATTAATTTAAATGCCATATGATGTTTATAATGGCACCAGTTGGCAGATCTTTTAAAGTGAAAAAGAAGTATTTCCATTGGCTGAATTCAGCAAAGAGAATCAGACCCAGAGTCACAGAAGAAATAATAATAAAAGAGTAAAGTCACCTGTGAGATGTCCTGTGGGATGAAAGGTGTGTTAACAAGCTGTGCATCAGGGCAGTCTCCTTCCTTCAGGCACAAGAACCTGCTTTGAAGCTCTGAGCACACCTACGTTATGCCAATGAGGATACTACAACAATATCACACAGTAAGAGACTTTATTGTGAGTTTATTACAAAGGAAAATCAAAGATGTGAGTGGATAATGACCTGTCTTTTTTTAATAAAAACCACACACAAGACAAACAGGATATGAAAATTCACAAAGGAGAGTCTAAATTTTCCCAGCATCACAGTTATTTGTAGAATACTTAAAACTCCCTATCTTTTATTTTCTAAAACCATTTCTGAATACTAGACAGACAAGAAGAAAAAGATTTATTACAACAAAAATTTAAACGTATTTTTATACTGTAACATAAATGTAAAGTTGGGACTTAAAATGTAATATTTTTTACATTGAGTTGCTCCTATTTGCTAAAAAATAACTTTCAAATTGTGTTGAATCTCATTCCTGTTTCCTCTGGGAGGCTAAGGATTTCAAATATATTTCTCCACGTATTTAGGAAAAAGGGTACAAGGTATTGTTCTCTGCAAGTAGAAAATAGTGGGCCAATCAAATGCCTGCTATGAATAAAGGAGAAATTGACTATTCATACTCAAAGTTGTTGTTTACATTTTATTGAATTTGTAGGAGTCCATTTAAAGCATTGTATTCTCTTTTTAATATTTACTTTAGTTGTTGCCAAGAGTATCTATTTTCAGGAATGTCCTCGTTATTATAAAATGTGGTAGCAAAACTACCAGTTCCTTAAAATTGGGGATCATCAACTGATTCCACCAAAATAGTGAAATAACTAAACATATGAATGACCACTCTGTTGCCAACCTGGGGATGAAATTCTCCTCAAAAGAAATTAATTAGGGTGCCTAAGTATTTTCCAAAGAAGTAAACAGTAACTCTAACTTATCAGCTGGTGCTGTAATCAGCAATGACTGGGAAAATAAACCCTTTAAAATCCCTCCAAGTGTAAGAGCCCCAAAGTTTTGGTATGTTTGACAATAATAAAAAAAAAAAAACCATAAAAGGGGAAATGGAACCTGAGCATTTGCAGGTGATGGCTCAGTGGGAAAGGCCCTAGCCACCAAGCCTGACAACCTGAGTTCAATTCCTAGATCCCTCATAGTGAAAGGAGAGAGCTGACCTCCACAGGCATGCAATGGAATGTGTTCTTCCACATACACATTAAATAAATAAATGGAATAATAAAACAAAACAAAACAAAACAAAACAAAACAAAACAAAACAAAACAAAAAAACAGTTTGGTCTTGCAGCTACACATTTGCTCCTTTTCTTAACCTTCGTACCTCAGGGCCTCCCTGGAGCATGTGGAAGGCGGGCGGGTAGAACGCACATTGTGCTGGAGTGTCCTACAGGGACATAATGGGATGTTAATGTATGATGGGGAGGGGAGAGGAATAGTGTGTACATCATACATCTGTCTGTCTAGCTCTCTGTCAATCAATCATTCAAATATGTAACTATCATCAATGCATACCTATCATCTGTTAATTATCCATATCTGTCTATCATTTCTCTTTCTATCACTGATCGTATACCTATCATATATCTATCATATATCATCATATATTATCTATAACCTATTTAGCCATCATCTCTCAGTGACCTTTTATTATCTACCATCTATTGATCATTTCTCCATCGCCTATCATACATTAATATTCAGCTATGTTCCCAATCTCCAGTTCCTGGCCCATTTATCAATCTATTTATAAGCTGTCTCTCACCTATCAATCAATCAATTTGTTATCTATGTTTCTATTTTCTACATATCATCAGATACAGCTGTATGTTTTAGTTTGTTTATATTTATCCATGCATATCCATCACAATCACAGTGTCTTTATCACTTAGGAATGGCCACTGTACGTATTGGAAAAAGGAAAATCCTTTCCATCTATTAGCACTATCCAGCAGGACAGCAAACTAAACAACACCTGTACAGTTAAGAAAATCTTTCTGACCACAAAATACATGCATCCATGCATTGTTCCCATGTGACTTCCATTACCAGACTTCCTGGTACTTCTTTTGGCTTTACATGCTTCCAAATGTGTTTTTATTTTAGACATTAACACAATATATTCCTATCTATCAATCTATTTGTAATATATATCTCATCTATCAATCAATTTGATATCTATTTATGTTTCTATTTTCCACAAACCACCTATCAGATATAGCTGTATGTTTTTGCTTGTTTGTTCATCTTTATCCATCCATATCCATTCACAATCACAGCTTTATTTATCATTGCATAATCATTCCTCCAGACTAGTTTTAAAAGTATTCGAATATAATAATATACACCTACACTATATATAGTAAGAAAAATATATTCTTTAAACCCATGCGAGTATAAGTCAGCTCAATGACTAGGATTTAATAAAGTGATTTGTCAATATTTATTGAACTTATTGAGAAAGTAACAACATCTTTAAATGACATTTTAATTGATGTCATAACCTTACGATAAATACAGGAAGATGCTGGTCATTAGATGAGCAAGAAATTCAAGAAACATTGACTTACATATAAAATATACCCACTGTTGTTCTAAGGGAAGACTCAGTAAATTCCAATTACCATCATGGCTGTGCTTCACATACATGTCTATGGTTTAGATGTCCACCATTGCCTGTTTCAGGAGACACGAATGAATCCTGTGGTTTATTTATATCAGCACCTTGGATTTGCTTGTTTGAGAGTACATGTGTGCTGATTTAACCATAAACAATGAAGCTAGCTATGCAGTTCTCCAACCTCTGATGCCGACCCAAATAAGCTTTCCTCCAGAAAGATGAATAATACATTTCTGTCCATCTGATGTTCTTCAAACGTGGATGGTGTGGAATGTGTCCATCAAATAATTTCTGAAAAAAAATGTCACCAAATAGACATTATACATAGTAGAGTGTACACAGGTTTATACAAGTACTTGTTTATGACAAACATCTAGCTATAAATATTTTAGTTTGTTCATTTTGTGTATATATGTATGTGTGGGCACGTGGGTGCCATGGTACATATGTAAAGATCAGGGACAACTTGTGGGAGTCAGTCCTCTCCTTTTACCATGCTGGTCCTGAGGATAGAACTCAATTATTCTAGCCTAACACTGAGCTATCCTGCTGGCCCCCTAGATAGAAATTTTAATGGGTACTTAATATGTTGTATAAAGTGATGCTGCTAAGGCATTTCCTAAACAAATAATGAGTCAAGATAAGGGTTGGATGAGAAGCAAGCCAAAAGGCTTGGGTTTGCTTTCCTTCCTTCCTTCCTTCCTTCCTTCCTTCCTTCCTTCCTTCCTTCCTTCCTTCCTTCCTTCCTTCCTTCCTCTCTTTCTCTCTCTCTATTTATTTAATTTAAAATAGAGTATTCTCTCATACAATACATTCTGACCACAGTTTCACCTCTCTCCCCTCCTCTCAGCTCCACCCTGATCTCTCCTCTCCTGCCAGAGCCGTTCTCCCTCCTTTTCTTCTTCCTAAAAGAGAGTCAAACAGGACAAAATAAGATACAAGTCAAAAACCCTCATATTGAGGCTGGAAAAGGCAACCCAACAAGAGGAAAAAAAGTCCCAAGAGCAGGCAAAAGAGTCAGAGGTACACCCATTCCATTGTTAGAAGTCTCACAGAAACACCAAGGAAACAGAAATAACATAAATACAGAGGACCTGGTGCAGCTCCTTTCAGGCCCTGTGCCTGTCTCTTCAGTCTCTGTGAGCCCATGTGAGCCCTGTTTAGTTGACTCAGTGGGCTCTCCTGGTATTCTCTTTTCTTTCCTGACTCCTACAGTCTTTCCTCCTCCTCTTCTGCAGGGTTTTCTGACATCTTAAATGAAGCACCCTATCCAGACCTCCAATTTAGACTCTCTCCCTCCCTGCGTAATGTCTGGCTGTGTATCTCTGCACCTACTCCAATTTGTCCCACTCCAATTTGTTGTTGGAGGAAGCCTCTCTCATGATAACTGGACAGGGCCCCAATCTATGAGAATATGAGTATAACATAATATCATCATGAGGAAACATTTCAACATTTCATTGATTTTTTTTTCCATTTGTGGTTCTCCAGTTCCTGCCTATCCAGGCAGTATAGAGCATGGCTCTCTCGTGGTGTGGGACAAAAGTTAAACAAGACATTGCCTGGCCATCCTCACAAGTTCTGTGCCACCATTGCCTTACTACATCTTGAAGGCAGACAGATTGTAGGTCAGGGTTTTGTGGCTGGGTTGTTCATCCAGATTTCTCTTTCAGAACCTTGCAGAGTACTTTCACTCACCAAAGGTACTAGCATGTAGAAGTGACAGTTCCATGAAGGCACTGGCTTGACCTGTCTCTATTTAATGAGTCATGTGCATGCTGTCTTTATAATGGGGCCTTGGTGTTAGCTCTCATTTTTTGGGAAAGCAACCCTCTGTCCTAGAATCAGGGTTGTTTAGGGATCTCCACAGGACCCCCACAGCCAACAGTTCAACTGAGTGCAACCTTAGCTCACCATTGGAACCCTTGCCTGTTTACAAAAGATGACTGTCTCAGACTCCTCTGCTACTAGATTTCACTAAGGTGACCTTACAGATTTCAGAAAGTTTCCACGCACTAGGTTGCCACATTGTCCCCCAAATGCTCCCCAATTCCAGCTTTCTCTTCCTGTACCCTCTTCCTCACTTCCTTCATCCCCACCTGATCCCTCACATTTCAGTCCCCTTGGTCTGTCCCTAGTTCACCTGCAAAATCTATCATATTTCTCCTTCCTAGGAATATCCATGCATACTCCTAGGACCTTTCTCTTTACCTAACCTCTCTGGGTCTATCAACTGTAGCTTGATTATTATTTACTTAATAGATAATATCCACTTTTACATGAATATACACCTACTTGTCATTCTACTTATTTTCAGGCGTTGGGAAGTAAAACAAAGTAAAAAAAAATAAAATCTAAGTTTCTACAAATGTCTGACACCCCGGAGACTGCTTTACTTCTGAGTTCTTTTGTTGTCTGTCAGACATGTATTATTAAACTCATTAGAAACAAAGGGGGTGTTTTGCTAAGCATCTTTTTCAGTGATATGAAAAGAGATGTCAAACTTTAATGCTGTGTTAACAAATTTTCCTAACAGATACTGACACTTAGATTATGAATAAAAATGCTTTCAAGTTCTTTCCTGTAGTGGAAGATGATTTCCCTAAACACAGTTGGTTTAACTGTAGTTCTGTGTTCACTGATGTAAGTGATGGCTTTGTTCTTTTTCTATAAGATGCTGTTGAATATTGGGGGATTAGCTCAAATGGTACAGGGCTCCATTAGCAAGATTAGGTTGATATGTTTTAGACCAGGGTGTGTGTGTTTGTGTGTATGTGTGAGTGTGTGTTTGTGTCTGTGTGTTAGTTCTCTGTCTTTATTTGTGTGTACAAGAATTTGGTAAATAGGATGTGCAGGGTATTACTTGAGCATGTCTGTTAATTTTGAGACATACAAACACATTACCAAAGCTATTTTGTTTTAGACTTTGATTGTGTCCAATCGTCTACCTTCCCTTCTTCATTTTTTCTTACTTTAATTTTTTTTTAAATCTCAGTCTTCTGTGTAATATTAATTTAAAGTTGGTTCTTGGACTTAATGTCCACTTAGCCTTATGACTCTATGAATAAAATCAAGTAACTGAGACATTTGTTTTCCTGTAATGCAGATTTTTAAAATGTGTTGTTTGGGAAAAGGGTAAAATGTGACTTTCTTCTTCAGAAACCTATAAACTACTCAATGTCAGCATATCAGTTGAGGGAAATAAATATTACTCATGGTAAATAGGCATCACATACTGATTCAATTATAGACTTTTGTGTCATATGATTCTGGCCTCCTTTACTAATGGTAATTTGTTATCACTCAGCTATTTAGTCTCTCAAGCCTCAGCTCCATCTCCATGACATGGAAATTTGTTCCCCCATTCAATAACATTTACCAGTGTTAACTACTCAAAGCAAATGAAACCTGTAGTAATCACTTTCTGCTTTGTCGTACGGATGTACAACACAGCACCCTGCACAGGAGCCTGACGATGCTGTCCCTTCTGCAGTCACAGTCATCAATAATCAGTCTGGCCAATTTGTAGATACAGTTATGACTGCAGCATTAAACATATTCGTCTGTGCTTGACAAATATCCCCATGATATTGCTACAGGACGAATAACTCAACATGTTAGTGGCATGAAATTGTCTTTATTTGGTTCCTGAATTCTGTGGGGATTAGCTCTGAGCTTGAGTGAGCTTTCTGGGCTCATTCACGCACACACAATTGTTTGTTTACAGATCTTCTCTTAGGAGTTTGGCTGGTTCTCAGCTGGTCGAGACTGGCTACAGATGGCGTATTTGGCCAAATCAGGCCTGTCCCATGGATCTTTCATGCTCTTTGTGTGTTAGCTTGAACATGGCCATAGTTATGGCTTTGGGTTTGTATACAAATTCCTTTAAAATTTTCTATTGCCTCACATCTGATATTCTAACAGCTGGTATAAATTCATTATCCTTTATAAAATTAAAGCACTGTTGTATTTTGCTTTTAGAATAAGAATTATTGGAGCATCTATGGTAAAGACTTGGAGCTAATACAATTTATGAAAGAGTTCTAAATAGATGATGATAAAGAAATAATATGACAACAGAACATTTTTGGACATATCAGTAAACAGACAGTACATGGCTATTGTCAGCCCATAGGAACCCATAAGGGAAAACAGAGTTTAGCTTGACTCTTGATTTCCCCACTGCCATCTGCGATTATCAGAGTTCTTGAGTCTCATTATTGGAAGTAAATACTTTATACATGCTTTCATTTGTACACAACAGTTCAGAAATTATTGAAAATACATCTTTTGTGTAATTTGTTTTCTGTGTACATTCTGCCCATGAAAAGATTAGAGGAAGTATCTGGCTCAGGCTTTACATGGACCTTATGTTTATGTTACTTTTAGTGATAAATCTGTCTCTGGGTTTTTGACTGATGCTTGGTTCTATCCCACCAGCCAAAGGCTCAGGTTCAAGATTATGTACATGTAGTCCGCTCTCCTTTTATCATAGTAATTCTTTACAGAAAATACCTTTCCTCTTTTCAGAAGATTTTTTTTCTGATGAACTGGAATGTTCTATGTGGCATCGTTATAATTTTTCCTATGATCTCAATGGAAAGGGTCAGGTACAATACTTTAATTTTTATTGTTACTCTGAGGCCAAGTATCAATATATCACATTTTGCTGCTGTGAAAGGCTGAGACTGAGGAAAAATATATCTTAAGCTAGTGAGCCAAGAGATACGAGAATCTTCTTTAAACTCTGCATGCACTTGAGGACATAGTCTTTTTACCCTCTTTGTGCACGCTCTAAAGTTTGATAGACACCCCTCTGTATTACAGATAAAAAGGAAAGACACATTGTTCCCTCTCCCTCACTAAAGATCACACAGTTGACTCTCAAATCATCTTTATACTATAGAATTTAGTTTATAAAAATTATAATTGAAAATTATTTTATATTCCAGTGAGGTACAAAGCTCTTTAAAAAACTATCCTGCCACTAACTCTCTAAGAATGTCTTCTGAAGACACAGGACCATTTCTTTGAGGCAGCATTGAGGTTGATAGGGTACTTGTACTCCAATTGTGGAAGATAGGAGGGCAAGGACAGCATTTCTTTCCTCCAAGGACCAGAGCTAAGTGCAGAATTACGCACAAGTTTCCTTTTTCTGGAGGTTAAGCCAGTGAGTGCACACAGAAAGCGTCCTTTCTCACACAGCTCTTCTGTTCTTTGCTCACTGGAGTTCATTTCTGGATTTGGCTTTGTGCTTTATATCAGAATCGTACTAAGTTCTTTGTGATTGTCTTGCTTATTACAGTTCTTCTTCAACAGAGAGGGATGAATTGCATGCATATTTTTTTATTTTTTATTTTTTACTTACTCTGTGGACAGACATTTTCCTAATGTCTGGGGCAGTTTTCTCATATTTATTCCTCTTTCTTAGGGGAGTTACCATTCTACTTTTCTCACCTTTTGACTTAGGTTCTCCTTGTTTATTTTAGTTAGCATTCCTTCCTAGAACCAAATCCTTCAATACACACCCAGAATCACATTAAGAGGGTGTTGTTGTGCAATGAACATAGTTTTTGGCTCCATGGAGTTCCCTGACTAATTTAACTCTTGTCTGTGGTGAGCTGTAGTTGAACTTTGCAGTTAGGACAGAACTACTTTATTTTTTCACAAAGGTGGTCAGATGTTTGTTGGATTATTAAGAATCATCTCAATGAGAACTGTATTAGTCAAGGATCTTTGGAACTTATAGAATGAATCTCCTTATATACACAGAAAGGGAATTTATTGTAATGATTTGTCCAGCTGATCCAACAATGGCTTCCTATGAATGAAAGGTCCAAAAATCCAGTAATTGTTCAGTCCACAAGGCTGGATGTTTCGGCTGTGGTTTTCACTATGTGCCAAAATCCAAAAGAAGTAGCTTCCAATGCCATTGAAAGAATGAGTGAGGAAACCCAGTCCCAGAAAGACGAATATAGTATGTATCCTCTTATATTTGGATAATAGCTCTTAAGCCTTCAAAATTACAAATGTTTAACGTTCTACTACCAATACTGATCTCTACAAAACTCTGTAAAATTATGATTTTTTTTCATAGCAGTGCTAGTTGATTTCAGACTTACAGGCCGAGTCTTATTTACTCGCTTTGCTGAAGGAAGAGCTAATTAGGAAATCATTGTTTAGAATGGAAATCATATTCAGATGCATAACAGAATATTTGTAAAAAAAAAAAGTCAAAAGAGGAAGCTAAAGATCTTTCAGACTATGGGGCTTTATCTAAACTGACATTCCACATTGTATGTTGGCACAAGAAGGCTTTGTACATGCAGCATGATCCTCAAGTTCTAGTGGGCAATGCTTACTATCCTATAGAAAAGAAGTTTTCCTACAGGCCTGTTCAGCATGGTATTTTCAAGGTCATAATGGGTTTTATTGCCTTCAGAATCATTTATGTATCCCTTCAGAGTCATTTAGAAAGAAATACCATAAATAAACCAATGCTTTTGGTGAGTTGTTAACTGACTATTGGTTCTACCCAGGCATATCCAACTTGTTGGCAGTTTCAATCAGAATTAGAAAGCAAAACTATCAAAAGCATCAAGTAACTTCATCTAGATTGTGTTTTCTCTCCTTGGGAGAATCTGTTTCAAGAGTCCACTTATTCCTCTTTTCCCAATATCAAGTATTCCTTATAGGAGAAACCACTTCCTCTAGAAAACATTTTTCCATTTTATCAAGATGACAGTTTTGAACAATTCTTTGTCACAGTTGATAAGCACTGTGATCCTGTTACAGTTTCCACTATTGCCATCCCAGTGTTCCCAAATATTTTTTCAAATACCCTATAATAGGAGTAAAAACTTCACTTCTTTTTTAGTCTTTAATTAATTATTTATTTTTATTATCATTTATTACAGCTTATTCAATTTGTATACTGGCTGTGGCCCCTTCCCTCATCTCCTCCCAATCCCACTTTTCCTCCCTCTTCTTCTCCCATGCCCCTCCCCTAGTTCACTGATAGGTGAGGTCTTCCTCCCCTTCTATTTGTCCCTAGCCTATCATGTCTCATCAGGACTGTTCGCATTGTCATCCTCTGTGCCCTGGCAAGGCTGCATCCCCTAAGGGAGGTGATCGAGAGCCTGCCACTGAATTCATTCCAGAGAAAGCCCCTGCTCCCCTTACTAGGGAACTCACTTGGAGACTGAATCTATGGGCTACATCTGAGCCAGGGTTTTAGGTCCTCTCCATGCATTGTCCCTAGTTGGTGTATCAGTCTCTGCAGGGTCCCCAGGGCTCAGTATTTATGGCTCTGTTGGTCTCCTTTTGTAGCTCCTGACCCGTCCATGTCTTTCTATCTCCCCTTTTTTTCCTAAGATTCCCTGCACTCTGCCCAAATATTGGCTATGAATCTTAGCATCTTCATCAATACCCTGCTGGGTAGAGTCTTTCAGAGGCCCTCTGTGGCAATCTGGTACTTTCCAAGACAATTAAGAATAGTGCTACCACAAGATCCAGCTATACTACTCCTAGGCATATATCCAAAATATGGTCAAATACACAACAAGGACATTTGCTCAAGCATGTTCATAGCAGCTTTATTCATAATAGCCAGAATCTGGAAACAACCCAGATGTCTCTCAACTGAGCAATAGATACAGAAATGTGGTACATTTACACAGTGGAATACTATGCTGCAATTAAAAACAAGGAAATCATGAAATGTGCAGGCAAATTTCAAATGGTGGGAACTAGAAAAATCATCCTCGAACTCCAGATCCACCTGCCTCCTTCAGGAAATCCTACCGGCCTGCGCCACCAGACCCCCACCCCAGGGGAGGAGCAGTCTGTTAGGCCACAGAGGAGGACTTTGCAGCCAGCCCTGAAGATACCTGATAAAACAGGGTCAGATGAAAGGGGAGGAGGTCCTCCCCTATCAGGGGACTTGGAAAGGGGCAGGGAGGAGACCAGGGAGGGAGTGTGGGGTTGGGGAGGGAATGAGGGAGCGGGATACAGCTGGGACACAGAGTTAACAAAATGTAACTAAAAAGAAAAATAAAATAAAATAAAAAAAATAAAAATAAAAATAAAATAAAATAAAAAAATAAATAATATAAGATAAACCTAAAAAAAAAAAAAAAAAGAAAAATCATCCTGAGTGAGCTATCCCAGAAGCAGAAAGACACACATGGTATATACTCACTAATAAGTGGACATTAGACATATAATATAGTGGTAATCATACTAAAATCTGTACACCTATGGAAGCTAAACCAGAAGGAGGATCCTGGGCAAAATGATCAATGCTCACTCAGAAAGACAAATGGATAGACATCAGAAGAGGGAGAAAACAGAGAACAAAACATCACTTCTTAAGAAGCACTATTTTTGGAAACATCTTTATGATATAACACGGTCTTAGAAAGGACAGAAGAGTCATTTAATTATCACAGGATGCATTTATTCCCATGGTTAATGTTTGATCATAACATAATTATTAAAACTGCACTAAGCAAGGAATACTGACGTGCATTCTTTGAAGGACCAGTGCAATGAAGCTTTAGATTGTAACATCAACAGCATGGAGACAGCAGAAAGAAAACAATCATGTTATGTTTGTGCTGTTTCAACCCTTGCTGGACTTTCAGACCACAAGAGAGTCATGATAAAAGGAATAAAATGAGAGATATAGTCGGGAATTCCGGTGTGTGGGTCTAAGTGTCCCAGCATGACAGTGGTGCCGCTCCTGGGGTGACAGGCAGCTGGGAGCAGATGGACCATTCTGTGGGAACATCATGAGTCCTTTTATTTGCTTAAGCTGAAACATATATAAAAATGAAATGTGGTTTTGTTAAAAATCACTCTGAGATAGCAAGCATATGGGAACATTATGTTCCTGGCAAGTCCGTTGTGGGAGCCTAGAATAGCAGCCCAAATAACCTACTGAGATTGCCCTGTGCGCAGTTGGGTGATGGTAGAAGGGTCTGGTTACTCACTTCTTCAAAAGCTGGTAAAAGACATGCACATCTTCAAAAGCCACCTTGACTGTGTAGGAGGGCCAAGTACAATTTCTTTGAATCACTTTTCTGACTCAATGATGTTTAGATCCAAGAGCAGCCTTGCAACATTTGCATGAGGAGCAAGAAACCAGGCAGAAAACATCTTACTGGAAGCTTGTATTCCTGGCCTTCAGTTCCTAATTTTTCTGATTGAAGCTTTTGGCTATTACTGGTACTTATTTTTCTTTCCTCAATTTCATTTCATTACTCCAATCTCTTCTATTCACTGAGATTTTTATTTACACTCTAAATTTTAATTTATTTGACCGTGATGTGTGTGTGTTAGAGAGAGAGAGAGACATACACAGAGAGAAAGAGAGAGACATACACAAAGAGAAATATAAAGATGTATTTTTACTGATTTACTTTCCCCTAAGGATATATTTAGAGGTGTTTTAAAGTTTTCCCTCTCAGCTTCAGTTTTCATTTTAGCTTTGCTGGAGACATTTAATCACAAGTTAGGGAATCTTTTCTTCTCTGTTCTTATGTGCAGGAGGGTCGGTTAAGAACTGGTGAGAACTCTATGTCCATGGTTGGCTGGGGGATTTTTTTATTTTGGGGAGGTTTCTGCTTTGGAGGGATCTTTCACAGGAGCTCCCCTAAGGCTTTAGTTAAGGTGAACAGTACAGGGATATTATTTACATCTCCCTCATCCACACAGTAATGTTTTATTACTTGGGTGTTGAGGCCATCCTAGCTGCCATCATTCTGAGATGCGGCTGTAATAGTTACAGTGGATGTTTCAAAATCACCCCAGTTTTCATTACATTTGTTTTTCTGCTTCAACAGTGACTCCCATTTCTGCTTTAGACTTTGTAGGCAACAAACCTTCAATATTCTGAGAGTTGGAAGGTATACTCTCCTAATAGCACGAAAACTTAATGATTGCATTTCAGTCACAAATTATCCATTTATTTGCCGTGTGTGCTCATAATCTCCAAGCCTTTGGGGCTTGAGAGTGGTAAGCCATTCATATTTAATTACTTTTTATAATTCACAAATTGCTAGCTGGCCAGTACTAATCACACATTTCTCAGTCTCAAGAATGAAGAATATTTTTGTCTCTTGTTCTTTTTATTTTTTTTTTAAGGCTTAAGTCATTTTCTACTGCAAGTAGGGTTTTCTATAAATGGACATGAAAGTGTGTGTGTGTGTGTGTGTGTGTGTGTGTGTGTGTGTGTGTATAAAGTACAGAAGATTTATCCAGAAATCTCACTCTGGCTTTCTTAAAGGGCAAGATATGAGCCAGTAAATCATAAATTCAAGGCCTGAGACTCTTACAAAAGTGAAACATCCGAACTGCAATCACCAGGGTAAATGCCATAATGCAAGATAAGATGAAGACCTGAGAGAGACAGACTCTACTTTGAGCCTGCTACTGACATCCTAGGAATGTGAACCAACCATTAATCCGAAAGGTTTTCCAGTGAGAGCGAATAGTCCCTAGGTTGTTTCGGACCAAAACAAATAATCTCACCTTAGTGAAGAGTCCCAGTGCTGGGAACAGTGAGTAAGCCCAACACCATGCAGACAACCTCCCTGGTAGGTACAAGTATCAGATTTTGACCCTTGTTTTACTCTTCATACATATCCCTGGGGTATAAATGTTCCCAAAATTGAAGCAGAATGGTAAAGAGAGTAAATCAACATGTTTCAAATACTTATTTTGTACAATAGAAGCACCCCATGAATATGAATGACACGTGTGATCAATTGGTCCCTTGGTCAGCTTCTTGTATGTATGTATTGAAGGTGTGTATTTTGGATTCAGGATAAGGTGCTGATTAATTATCTAGCCACAGCAGGAAGAGAATATAATGCCGAGTTCCAGTTGTTTAACATTTTTTTTAAATTATTTTCTGTTTCAATACTTTTTTTTTTTTTTGTTTAAAGAGAGCGTAGCTCACTTACCGGACCTCAAGATCACAGTTGTCAGAGATTTCAAACCACATGTTTCCTCCCTGTCGTATTAACCAGAGAAACCACAATTAAAGGAAGAAATCGTAGTGCGATATTTTTTGTAGTTGGTTCCACATTGTCATAAATGACTCTCTACAAAAAGGGGGAAAAAAACCCCAGTAGGTATAGAATGATGCTGGCCACGACAATTTGTACTGCTCTGTTAAGCCCTGGGACTCAAAGTGGCTGCCCTCAGGAACTGATATTGACCAAGGCACCTCATCGATTTCCAGTGTGTCAAGCCTATTCACAGGAAAAGTTTTAACACACACACATACACACACACACACACACACACACACACACACACACACACACACACAACAGGAAGCATTCTGTAAACTGAAAGCCAGAAATGTGCAGCTGATGTTGATAATTCTGACATTAATTTCTATTTAAGTGAAATTGTGATTCAGGAATGTTAAATGTGTTGTGAGAAGCTACAGACAAAATGGATTTTAGCAGGATCTTCCTTCTCATGGGTAGAAAATGTGACATAGAAGTATTTTATCTAAATTAATAAATAAATGGTCCAAGTGGCAATAATTAAAATTATCTATACATATGTACGACACACTTCAGGTATTTGGTGTTATACACTTTTGTGCAAGTTTTGTACATGATCAAATGTACAGTCAAGGTAAAGATGCACACAATTTTTTTAAATTTTTTTATTTTGCTAATACTCATCATTACCAGGAATCATTATTTTTAACAACCCTCTAGTAAGGTTATATAGCTGGAATCCCTCTTGTCTTGAAAAGTTCAGGCTGCTGCACTGAACATAACCAACTTCTAGCACTGGCTATCATTTTCAATAGAAAAACATCCCAAGGAAACACATTACAGGAATTGCAGGCCACAAACTGCACATACAGAAGAGCGTAACATTACTTAAGATTAAAAAATAAATTCTAGCATCTTATTTCCCATAGTAGTTTAGTCAACTAATAGGTTCCTTTCACATGAACATGAACACAATAATGGCTTTAGTATAGTGATCTTGTGTGTGTATGTATGTATGTGTGTGTGTGTGTGAGAGAGAGAGAGACAGAGAGAGATAGAGAGAGACAGAGAGAGAGAGAGAGAGAGAGAGAGCTTATGATCTCTGGCTAAAGTTTAAGCAATTGTTCTTCTGTGTTACAGCAACCCGTTTAATCATTTCTTTAACATTTCTTCATGTCCAAAGATTGATGTTTCTTAAGCATCCTAAGACTGATTTTACATTTAAATGCAATCCCTTCTGCTGACTGTAAAAAAAAAAAAATCCATTGAGTAGAAGGGAGTTTTGTCCTCATTGTAAATTCAGAGCTGCAGAATTCTGCCAAATACATGAATTAAAGTATTTATGCTAATGGAATATAATCCTGTAATACTTCGCACTTCCTCAGAAATGACGGTTACACTTGGTTTGTGTTTTACAAATGAAGCATGATCAGTGCTTGGAAAGGTGACAGGGCCGAAGTGCTGGCTACATACTGCAACAGATACAGTTTTCAAATGGGTTCTGAGCCACAGATGCACATACGTGCCTGAATTATGTATCTTATAGATGATAAGTTGACCTGTGCAACTTCATTTACACAACCTGTGTAAATTTTAGTTTGTGTTTTATTTTTCAAGTTTTATTATATATATATATATATATATATATATATATATATAAATAATTATTATTATTATATGTGGAATTAAAGCTACCACACTCAGTTTAGAATTTATTTTTGTGTATTTATGTGAGTGTAGATGTGTGAGTGTATTCCAAATGTCTGTAGGAGCCCACGGAGGACAGGAGTTTGCTGCCTTAAAAGTGGAGTTACCGGTAACTGATGTGGGTGTTGGGGACTGAACTTGGTTCCTCTGGAAGAACAGCACGCACTCTGAAACTCTGAACCGTCCATGTCTCCTGGCCTTGACTTTTAGTTTTATATTTAAAGAAATAGTTTAAGAGGCTCCTGGGAGAGCTTAGCTAGCAAAGTGCTAGTCTTGCAAGTACAAGGACCTAAATTAGATCTCAGATTTATGTACTAAAACCAGGCCCGTTTGTCTGCACAGGTAATTCACACACTGGGTAGGCAGAGAGAAGGGTCTTTGAAGTTCACCCACCAATCAGCCTCACCCAATTGACGATCTTGAGACCACTGAGGAACTCTGTGTCAGAGATGGTTTGAGGTTCTCTTTGCCTTTCTCAGCATTATGTGTACACAGACCTGTGCACACATAAGAAGAAATGATCGACAAAACGTTTCATCTTGTGGTAAATTTAGTTATATTAACCCCTCGTTCATATAACAGCTCTCCCAGGGTACAAATGATAAGTTATTTGTTTTGGTATGGGAATTTAATTGACAAAGGGGCCCACCATGAAGATCGTGTTCTTTATACGTCATCAGTCATATCTTTCTATGCAAATTTGGTCTTGATAACCAAAACATTTGCCAAGCATCTGTTTATATACCTGGAAGAATAATCAAGGGTAACAAATATTTTTTCCCTTTGGTAAAGCTTTCCTATTTACCTTAAATATTTTATCTTAATTTGCAAACACAAGATACTTATGTGAATATCTTTCCAAATGGAACTTGCAATGTGAATATTTGGACAATAAATCTAGGCCAGTAAGCACAAAGAGGGGTCTTTTGGAAAAAAAAAAAAAAAAAAAAAAAGGTAAGTCAGTGAGCATGAGAGGATATTTTGAGATCTCTGATCTGACAGCAGCTCTGACTACTCACAACCAGCAGAAAGTATCTACTGCCGCTGGCCTTCTGCTGTAGTGACACCACTCGTTGGTCTCCGATTTGCAGTCATTTGACAGTAAAACTGTAGTAAGATGTAGATTTATCAACCCGTTAATTCTCCAGAATCACTTACCATCACATGGGGGGAGGGAGAGAGACTATCACACGGCATCCAAAACCATGTTGTGTATGTACGCACTGGCCTTGCTCCTGAGAGTATTGTACTATGTGTGGTATGCTACACCCTGCTGGGACTGCATCCTCCTCAAGCACTATCTTACCTCAGGTCACTCTTACTCTAATGACAGAGCCTCACATCTGTGTAAAGGTGTTTCTTTTCTCCTTGGAGCCGATCACCCTGAAGGTCTATTCAAGTCCCTGGTTACCTACCAGGTTGATGGAGTTTCCTGTCATACTACCTACCAAGTTCAACTCCTGTGTGGTCTTAACTCTCCCTCATTCCAACAACTACTGACTCTGCATGAGTCTCCTTCTTTGAGAGCTGGGAAAGATGTTGAAACCCCGTCCTCCTTCCTTAGAGAGATAAGATATGAGGATTGTGAGTTTAAGACCAAGCTAGGCTATATAATGAAATGGTGGTTACAGGCAGACAGACAGATAACATACTCTCCATTATGAGTTTGTTTTCAGGGGAATCCAATGTAAACTCTTGTAATTGTGACCCTACTTCCAAAAAAGTAACCGTATCATGAGAATCCAGACATGGTACATCCATTAACAAGTTGGTGATAGGTTCTTATCTAGAGAAATGATGATGATCCAGGTAATTAAAAAACTTGAAATTTTACTAAGGCTGAACTAAACCAAGATGGGCAAGGCAGGGAATATATTGGCAGAGGCAATGTTCTAATGCTTGATAAACATAGGAGCAACATTATTGATGAAGACCAAATGGTTTAGTGCCATTGCTGGAACAATAAATGGATCAGAAAGGCAACAGAATTATCAGAACAACCACAGATCTAAAATAGACATGAAAGTATCAGGCTATATACTAAGGGGCTACAGAAAACAGGTAAGATAGCAGGACACAGGGTACTATAGAACAAGAGCTTTAGGTACTAAGGCCGGAGGGGACAGATATGAGCTGGGATGTCCTCATGCTCAGCACATAGTGGCTTGTCACTGAGCAGCGTGATGGATTTTTTTTCACCCTTATGATATGGGAGGATCAAGCTTATTTCACAATCCTCTTAAAAAGGAATCAATGCAAATGCACAGTACAGATCAGGGGGTGGGCCACCTCTCTCGCCTGGAGCTGGGATATATTCTGAACACATCTGGGCAATCCACTATGTCATCTTAGTTGCTTATCAGTGAGTAATCACTGTAAGCCGAAATGAGTGACTACAAGCTGCCAAGCGCATTGGAGATCTTAACAAATCAGTTATGCTCCGGAACAAAGGGGAGCAAATCAAAGAGAACGAGAAGAAAAACCTTCACTGTGTAAGCGGTTTTTAAAAAGTGGTCCAGGTTTCTGGAGGATATGGCCACATAACCTCCTAAACAAAGGGCTGATCATTCTATCTTAGGTGTATCGCTAAATCACTGGTCCAGTGTCTGCTGTCTTCTAGTTCTGGTGACAGTTGCACATTTTACAGCCATGAATCAAGTGATGCCATTTTTATTAAATGGTGTAAAGGGGTATTACTTTTGAGAAGGATTCAGATGAGGGAAGGGCCCTGATCTTCAGACAGAAAGGCAAGTATCCCTGCTGTCTGACCAATACAGGCATTCACTGGAGATACACATTGTTGGGAAAACAAAAAACAAAAAAACAAAAACAAAAAAAAAAAACAAAACAAAAAAACAACAACTTCTTTTGAATGTTTGGCAAGCCTAATAGGAAAAAAAATACAACCTGTGAATCCTTGACTAATAGATCAGCTTTAACACCAGTTAATAATGACCTGAGTCTATAAAAAAAAAAAAAAAAAAAAAGCTCCATATGTCAGGTCCAGTAGACACAGAGTCTGACGAAAGGACATAGAGTGAATGTTATCAGGAATGCCCATCATGTGCCATTAGAGCCAACAAGTCAAATGTCCAACTGGCCAGTGGGGAATCCAACCTAATGAAATGACACACAGAAGCTGGGGTGCCATCCAGACAGTATAAAGCATAGATAGCCTCTATACCATCTGTCACTGTGGATTCTTCCTCACAGCAGACCTAGGTCCCATTGGACTCCCTTTTGACTAACCAGTGTGAGAGATGAAAGGCAGAGCTCTCTCCCTCTGCAGATGGGACGTTCGGCATGGAGTATTGGCTAGCAAACACGCTGCTGAGCTAGAGCCCCAATCCAGAGGTTTTAGGAAAAACATCCTCCTAATAGACACTGTTTCATCTAATTTGCATAAAAATAATAACCCCAAATGGGACAATTCTCTGCTTCACAGAATTGGAGTATAACTTGGCTGGCTAGTTCATGGACCAGGAACGATTAGAATATTGGAGATAAAGAGGACTGTGGAGGAACTAAGTTGATGGACTTACTGAAGCGATCAAAGGTACAAAGCCCTTTGAAACCCACATTTATGCTCACTAAGGAGCATCGTGTATGGAAAGACATGGATCACAGAAGTTGGGGTTAGTGAGCCAGCTGACAGCCCTTACCGTCTGGGGCTGGCCAGCCTAATTGTGATGCAGTGAACACATTACCAGAGTGGTAGGGATGGAAGCTCAGCACAACACAGTCTAGAAACATGAATTTTAACTCATGAAGGCTGGTCTCTACGGCCTTGACATCAATGACTATGGAATTCCTGACGTGGAATAAATCTATAGACTAATCATTTAATTTACTTCTTTTCTGAGAGATACTTGATGCAAGCAGAACCTCTGCATTTGGAAAGGAGTGTGGTCCCTATTACCCCATGATGTCTGGGGATGTAAGATGTAGAGCAGTTAGAATTCATCTCTCCCGGGCCTTTGGTAGACCTGGCCCATCAATCAAAATCCATCATGTTGTTACAAAGACAGTACTACATATTGTGCTGGATGAAGCTCTGGATTAATCAAGAGACTCTGCTGAGTTGGTATATAGAAAAAAGCAAATTTATTCTTCTAACAGAGATCAGATTTTACAGCCAGGGTACACTAGTGGGCCTCCACAGCCTACTTCAGTGCGTTGTGTGATCCAGAGTGGGATTCGGGTGCACATCAGTGTCTGCAGTAACCTGCGTGATGTCAGACCCATGCCCCCACAGTTCCGGGATAACGGAGAGGATAGCGGTTCTTCATTCCGCTCTATCACCCTCCCACAGGGTAGCACATTTTTAAGCTTTAGTCAGATAGACTTCATGGGTTTGTTATTGTTTTGCTGCAGCTGCTCCACCTGGCAACCGCAGTAATTTTCCTGTTCTTTTTCTGTAGGGAAAGCCCTGCAAAAGTCACTACATTGCATCATGCTTCTTGGAAGAGTCAGCCAAGTTTTGGCAGGTAAATTGGGGGCAGGTAGAGGAGGTCCTTGGCTCACTGTCCACATGTCAGCAAGGAGTTTCTGGCTATAATCACAGCTCTTCATCTTTCTGCAGGAGCTAATCACACAATGACAGACCCTAATGCTTTCTTCCTGATGGTTGGAAACATACAATCTAGATCTGGGAATGCAGCCAGCAACACTGAAGCAGGTTTAGTTTTCCAAATAATATGAGCTCAGTCACAGAAAGACAAACACACAAAGTCAAGCAAATGGTTTCACCGAATCACTACTAATAAAGTAATTGTGAACGCCCTTGTCACATTCCAGTAAAGAGAAAAAGGAATGTTTGTGTTTCTGAATCAACTCCAGCACTAGAATGAACACATGAAAAAGCTTTCCATGGGTAATTTAACCCTCACGAGACCCAACATTGTAGTTACTGATGGCATCTCAGGGAGATTATAGGATTGGGGTTGAGGAAGCAAAGATGATTCTTAAATTTTGGATGCTAGCAAAATAATTTATTATTTCTCACTTTGGGAATCATCACTAAGATATGAATGTTAATTACTACAGGAAAGATTCTCTGAGACACATCCATGAAATCAGGAGAAAAAAAGACTCCTGACTTGGTCTTGACAATGAATATTTGAATAAAACTCCTACTGAGAGAATCTTGTGAATTTGTTAACTGAAGACTTCTGCAGGACTAGAAAACACTGAGCCCACGGGTTGCTTCCCTAACTGCCTTTGCTTTAAATTGATGTCTCTGTCACTCTGCTTGCCACCATCAGTATTACAAAGAGAAATTTGTCACAAATGACTATACAAGGAAACTCACAGAGGCAAGGCTTCAGGTGTAGGTAATCTAAGGCTGAAAACTTGAGCTACCTAGCACAAGTGAAAACTGATCAATAATCTATGACAAAATCTATGTTTATTTTATGTATTTTTTGCAGTGCAGTTTGTTGTTTTATTTTTTGTTTTTATTATTATTATTAACTACACTTTATTCACTTTGTATCCCCCATAAGCTCCTCCCTCCTCCCCTCCCCTCCTGGTCTCATCCTGCTTTCCCCTTCTTCATGAATGCCCCTCCCCAAGTCCACTGATAAGGGAGGTCCTCCTCTCCTTCCTTCTGAACTTAGTCTATCAGATCTCATCAGGAGTGGCTGCATTGTCATCTTCTGTGGCCTGGTAAGGCTTCTTCCCCCTCAGGGGGAGGTGATCAAAGAGCAGGCCAATCAGATTATGTCAGAGGCAGTCCCTCTTCCCATACTATGTAACCCACTTGGACACTAAACTGCCATGGACTACATCTGTGCAGGGGTTCTAGGTTATCTCCATGCCTGGTACTTGGTTGGAATATGAGTCTCTGTGAAGTTCCCTGTGTTCAAGTTTTGTGGTTCTGTTGCTCTCCTTGTGTGGTTCCTGTCCTCTCCAGCTCTTATTATTTCCCACTTCTTACATAAGATTCCATGTACTCTGCCCAACAGTTGGCCAGAAGTCTCAGCATCTGCTTTGATAGTCTGCAGGGCAGAGGCTTTCGGAGGCCCTCTGTGGCAGGTTCCTAATTCACCTAATCTAAAACTTGAGCTACTACATTTTCATTTCTCTATTATAAAAGTACTCAAGAATTAGTTTTCCATGTTCACTTTAAGGTCAGTGTCTGTCATAAATAGCATCACTGCTATTGCTCAAATAAAGGACACCAAATGTCACCAATGAAACACTGTATCATAGCCATAGGAAGCTTGACTTCTTGTTCTTATAAACTGGCAGAGCATTCTGTCCTTGTTTTGTGCCTTTCCATTATAGCCCATCAATTATTTTTTTAATCTTTTATTTTTTTTATTAATTACACTTTATTCATTTTGTATCCCCCCATAAGCCCCTCCCTCCTCCCCTGCCGATCCCACCCTCCCTCCCCTTTCTGCATGCATGCCACTCCCCAAGTCCACTGATAGGGGAGGTCCTCCTCTCCTTCTTTCTGATCTTAGTCTATCAGTTCTCATCAAAAGTGGCTGCATTGTCCTCTACTGTGGCCTGGTAAGGCTGCTCCCCCTTCAGGGGGAAGTGATCAACGAGCAGGCCAATCAGATTATGTCAGAGGCAGTCCCTCTTCCCATTACTATGGAACCCACTTGGACACTGAACTGCCATGGGCTACACCTGTGCAGGGGTTCCAGGTCATCTCCACAAATAGTCCTTGGTTGGAGTATGAGTCTCTGGGAAGTTCCCTGTGTTCAAATTATCTTGTTCTGTTGCTCTGCTTGTGGAGTTCCCGTTCCCTCCAGCTCTTACTATTTCCCACTTCTTACATAAAATTCCATCAATTATTAACACAAATGGATGATGACTATAAGCTTACCCAAAAGTGTTACTTTAAAATATCATCCTTTTATCTGTGATTCTAAAAAGGAATTAATCATGCTACTTGATAAATTTCCATGTAACTGTAAATTATAGTTTTGTACTTCTTTAAGATATAAAATCAATTTAAAGTAGCCTGGGAAAATAAGAGAAACTCCTGAAAAATAGTATTCAATATGGTACTATATTTTGCCTTTAGAATAATGAGATACTTAAATGTTACCACAAATTCAAATAGGTAGTGTATATCCAATATTTTAATTATTACAAATACATTATATGCATGCATATATACATACATACATACATACCATACATACATACATACATACATACATATATGTAGGTCACTTATGGAAGCAAGAATAATTCAAAAACAGCTGCATTAATGAAAAGCCTACCTTAGCAAGGGGGCTCAGCAAGCACAACATTCAGGCAGCTTGACATGTCAGTCTTGTCTTTCTCCAGCAGTTTTACCACTTATATAATGTTCTAGGAATGAGGTCATTGTGAACATTGTAAGTTTCAGAGACTTTTTGAGACATGTGGATTTCTTTCCTGGAACTTTTTTCTTTCCTCCTCCTTTTCTCCCTCCTCCTCCTCCTCCTCTTTCTCTTCCTTCTTTTTCATCTTCTTGTTGATTTTTTTTTTCTGTGTAGATCTGTCTGTCCTGGACTAACTTTGCATTCCAGGCTAGCCTTGGACTCACAGAGACCTGCTTGCTGCTGCCTCCCCAAGTGCTGGAATTCCAGGTGTGCACCACCATGACTGGCTTTTTTATTCTTTAAAAAAACAGTAATTTTTTTTTTTGTGGATTTCACATCATGCATTCCAATCTCACTCATCTCTTCCTCTTCTTATACCCACCCTCTACCTTTGCAACCTCCCCACCAACAGAAAAAAAATGTTGTAGAAGCTGTAGTGTGTCACAGTATATCTCCTTGTATAATATGTCCCATTTCATACACTTTTGTACACACTGTTTTGCTTGAAAGTGTGCAATGCAATGACCTATTGGTCTGGTATGAGGCCTCTGTCTTCTGCTACTCTGTCGATACTGGAAACTTGCCGGGACCCTCTTGGATATACTGCTGTTGCCCTGTGTCACTGAGAGACTGTAGCTTTGGATCTGTTGGACCTGCCCTTTAATGCATTCCAGCAGTTAAAGAATAGAGTAGATGTTGGGGTGGGCCAATTCATGGTCCTGTGTCTGGGCCTGAGCTGCATCTGAGTTGATCATCTGCAGACTCTCTCCTGCGCTCATGCTCTTAGCTGGTTCACCCACAACTCACGCAATGTACAAGCCGGCTCTTCTGAGTACTTCAGCTGGCCACAGGAGGGATAAACTCTCCTTCTTTCATGCCTCCAGGGCCAGCTCTGGGATGCCCAGGTGACCAGTGGAGGCAGTCTGCACAACCCTCAAACATCAATATGTCCCTGGGAGGCAGCCCAGACCAGGGATGTTCACCTGGCCCTTGGTGGTAGCAGAACTCAGCTGCTGCAAGGCCACAGACCCAGAAGTAGCTCCAGGCTGGGACCCCACCATGGTCCCGGGTGGTGTCACCAGCTACTCACATCAAGCTGTCCCTTACTACCCTTGAGTCTCCAGTTCAGCTAGTCTTCATTGTGCTTGCATCCTCCTGTTTCTCTTTCTCTTCTATTTGTCCAATTACTTGTGCTTCTTAGTGGTGCCTGAGGTCTCAGTTTTTTTGGGTTATTTCCTGAGTGGTTTCAGAAGTGCTATGCCTTGCTTACATATTATGGTACTGGACAAGAGTCATCTTGGCATGGTCCTGCCACAAGGCCTGTAGGGTATGGGGCAGGTGGTCATCTCAGGTTAGCTCCTGTCTTGGCCCCATGGGGCTGGTCTGGTGGTCTTCTTGGGCTTGCAAGGGTTGTCTGTCTCATGCTCAGGAAGCATGGTGCCCGGCTCAGTGCCAGACATGATCCCAGTGGGATTTTTCTGGTCTTGGGCTCATTCATCACCCTGGGGAGTCCATCCAGGCCCGTGTGGCACCAGAATAGTGGTCTTTTCCGGTTTGGTTTTGTCAAGGAAGTGTTAGGCTACTAATTATTCAGGCTTTCACAGGTCAGAATGCTAAGGTTAGCCCATGTACTTACATACTTGTGACACAGCAGGAGCGCTTGTACCACCTCTAGCGACAGCTCCTTCCTGAGCCTTAAGGAGCCTGCCTTCATGCTGAAAACATTTCCATGTAGAGACGATTGCCACAGCAATGTAGAGGCCAAATACTTTCTTCCAGACACAATATGGCTTTCTTAGCTTCTGTAAAGCAAAGGACACTGCCATCAAAACAAAGCGACTGCCTACAGATTGGGAAAGAATCATCACCAACCCTTTATCTGACAGAGGACTCATATCCAATATATATAAAGAACTAAACAAGCTGAAAAGCAACAAACCAAGTAATCCACTTAAAAAATGGGGAACAGAGCTAAAGAGAGAATTTTCTGCAGAGGAATATCGAATGGCAGAGAAGCACTTACAGAAATGCTCAACCTCATTAGCCATTAGGGAAATGCAAATCAAAACAACCCTGAGATTTCACCTTACACCCATCAGAATGGCCAAGATGAAAAACTCAAGGGACAACACATGCTGGAGAGGTTGTGGAGAAAGGGGAACCCTTCTCCACTGCTGGTGGGAATGTAAACTGGTACAACCACTCTGGAAATCAATCTGGCGCTTTCTCAGACAACTAGGAATAGCGCTTCCTCAAGATCCAGCCATACCACTCCTAGGCATATACCCAAAAGAGGCGCAAGTACACAAAAAGGACATTTGCTCAACCATGTTTGTAGCAGCTTTATTTGTAATAGCCAGAAGCTGGAAACAACCCAGATGCCCCTCAACTGAAGAATGGATGCAGAAACTGTGGCACATCTATACAATGGAGTATTACTCAGCAATGAAAAATAAGGAAATCATGAAATTTGCAGGTAAATGGTGGAACCTGGAAAGGATCATCCTGAGTGAGTTGTCCCAGAAGCAAAAAGACACTCACGGTATATATTCACTCATATAAACATACAATATAGAATAAACCCACTAAAATCTGTACATCTAAACAAACTAAGCAAAAGAGAGGACCCTAACTAAAATGTTCAATCCCCATCCTGAAAGGCAAAGAGGATGGACATCAGAAGAAAAAGAAAATAGGAAACAACCTCGGAACCCGCTACAGAGGGCCTCTGAAAGCCAGAAGAAAACAGGAAACAACCTTGAAACCTGCCACAGAGGGCCTCTGAAAGCTTCTGCAGTATAGACTGTCAAAGCAGATGCTGAGCCTGATGGCCAACTGATGGGCAGAGTGAATGGAATTTTATGTAAGAAGTGGGAAATAGTAAGAGCTGGAGGGGACGGGAACTCCACAAGGAGAGCAACAGAACAAGATAATTTGAACACAGGGAACTTCCCAGAAAATCATACTCCAACCAAGGACTATTTGTGGAGATGACCTGGAACCCCTGCACAGGTGTAGCCTATGGCAGTTCAGTGTCCAAGTGGGTTACATAGTAATGGGAAGAGGGACTGCCTCTGACATAATCTGATTGGCCTGCTCGTTGATCACTTCCCCCTGAGGGGGGAGCAGCCTTACCAGGCCACAGTAGAGGACAATGCAGCCACTTTTGATGAGAACTGATAGACTAAGATCAGAAAGAAGAGGAGAACCTCCCCTATCAGTGGACTTGGGGAGTGGCATGCATGCAGAAAGGGGAGGGAGGGTGGGATCGGCAGGGGAGGAGGGAGGGGCTTATGGGGGGATACAAAATGAATAAAGTGTAATTAATTAAAAAAAAAAAAAAACCAATATGGCTTTCTTTATAATCCCTGTGCTCTGTGAGATTAAACTGTCCGGAAGGACTTCAGCAGTGTCCTTGTCTTCTGACTTGAAGGAATGACACAGACAGCAGTCAGGGAGGCAGGAAATCTATCTCCTTAACGGCTTGTCCTCTGGCTAGGCCTCTGCTCCTGCCAGCAGGACACATGTCTGGAACCCGAGTGTTACCATCACACTTGTCTAAGTCGCCGGCTTTCCTACCACAGCTAGGAGAAGGCTTGTGCTTTGTGCTGTAAGTGGTGCTTTACCAACACAGTGATGTACGGAATTTTAGGGAGTGAATGCAGGGAGGCCGGGGATCTGGCTCAGGTCCCCCGTGCTTAAGAAGTAAGCACTTTGCTGACAAAGCACTTTCTGAAGTCGCTTGGAGTCTGACTTAATACATTTGATAAGGAACTTAATCTAAATGAGTGAGAAACTCAGGGAGGTCATGTAGTACCCTGAGGACCTGCTTCCTTGTTTCCATTAAATATCTTTAACATGAAGTAATATTGTTCATAATAAGGTCAGGGATTTCTAAGCTTTAAACAAAAAATATTATGCTTTCTCTAAAATCTCCAGGGATCAGGCCTACCCCAGTAACTGTTTACTAGCCTGAGGGAGTCTGGTTTATTTGTTTTACATTGCTCCTGACAATAAATACTGAGGCCTTAATAGAATAAAAGGCTGAAAGTGTTGAGTGGCATTGCAGAACTCCTGTCAAGTTTTTCTTCTCTGTGTCTATCTTCACCCAAAACCACACTCCCGCAGCCCATATTAATGGGTCTTATTGACAGATTCCTTCTAAGAAAGACAAACAAAAAATGAAAACAAACACCAGTAAAGTAACTAAAAGTCTGTTAGCTAAACTTTTCACTCTCGAACGGATCAATAAACTCCCCAGCCTTCAGAGTAACTGCTGCTAATGACAATGCACACCTGTTTATCATCACATAATCAATACAGTAAGCACATGGCCGACACGTCTGTTTCTGCTGATTTCTTTCCCCTCAGATTTCACCATAGCTCTCATTTCTGGGAGCTCAGGTATTGATCTTTCTCTCATAGCTCACTTTCTCAGTGTTTGAGTGGACATAAGTTCAGGAGAAATGCTGAAAAACCACTTACAGTGGGTAAAGGACACATATACACACACAGAGTGACACACAGAAACATACACACATACACACATATAAACACACAAATACCTAGCCACCCACATGCACAGACACGCACGCACACACACACACGCGCGCAGACACACACAGCCACACAAATTCACTTTTGTAGGCAGTTCTCTATCTGACATAAAATGGACTACTTAAAATTAGAAATATAATATTTTTAGGAACACTCTCCTTTTCATTATTGAAAATATGAACAAATGACTTCTTCACCTTGTCACCTGCAGGAGCATAAAGAGGAGGAAGTGTTCAATCTCTGGAGTCTTCCTAAGAGAAAAGAGTAGCCTGTATGAACAGACCTGTCACTATGCTGTTATTCTATACCTTGAATAGCACCTTCTGTCTTCTGACTCTTGGTTATACACATCTCTCTGGTGAAAGGGTAAATTGAGGCAGTTGTTGTCTAAGCAGCTTGTCCTATAGCAATAATTCAGTTTAAAATCTAAACTGATATTTCTAACCTGGCCCTATGACATCACTGAAATATCAGCTTTCCATGCAGCAATCAGGATCTCATTATTTTTTGGCTTTCTTGGAAGAATGGACTTTATTTTTAAGCCCTAACAATGTTGACATTAGTTAAATTATATTGCTTTAGTTTTTAAGTAAACTAAAACAGGACAGGTATAATTAGCAGTAGAGAAATTAAAAATTACAGGAATGTGTGGAAGGCAGATAGCCTCCAAAAGTTTCTGAGATACACTAGCTCTGTCATTGTCTTCACTCCTAAATTGACAAAGAAAAGCACCCAGTCATATTCTGTAACTCTGACCCAGTAAAATACCTGGACAAACATACGTCTAAGCTTCTCCAACAAGAGTGTACATTAGCTCTTTGCGGTGGATCACAACTTCAAAGACAACCTTTGCTAAAGAGTTCACAGTAGCCACTTGCAATTACAAGCACAGCCCCCTTTAGCATTAGGATGTCCCTAGCTCTGCCTTCACAGCAGACGGACAGTAACTAAACACTTAGAACGCTCTGGATGGCTAGCTGGACACAACATATACACTCTGGGATGTTCAAGTGTGCTTTATAATGATCTAAGTGTACGCTCTCAGCCATGGTTGGATCTATTCTTTTTTACCACTGTGCATATACTGAGTCCCATGATGTTATTATTGTAACATCAACTAGATTTTGGATGCTCACCAATGGGCCATGTCCTAAAGCTTCAAAACTGTCTTCCTGGATTGTACATGCCAGTAGGGATATGATGTGGCTGATATATAGTTTCCCCAGTTAGGAAATAGAGAAAATAACATTGGGGTTTGGCCTGCTCTTTATTTTGAAAAAAAAAAAAAAAATCTCCCCAGGCTACCTTGTGTGCTTAAAACTACCAAGGGATACGTTAATTGAGTTCTCCTGGCAAGTGACTGTGAGCTCACTGCAGCTGTGACTCTAGCATGTACTGTCCCAGCTCACAGTGTTGGTTGGCTGGGCATGCAGAATCCAAGAGCAATGACATCATAAACTCTCCCACAAGCATTTCAAAGGAATGTCTGAGAGGCCAGCTGCTGTGGCATTGAGAGAGAGCCACAGAAAACAGCTCTGATCGCACCTGCATCAATCTATTGGGTGAAAATGAGGCTGTGGTGCAGAGCAGGCTGGTGGGGCTGGCAGTGGTGTGTAGCTCCTGCAGAGTGATGCCACATACAGTGTGTAAAGCATGCACAACAGCAGGGATGATGAGTGACTGATAACAAAGCCACAGGGGTAAGATCTCTCCAAGCCTTTGTGAACCTGTATTCCAGGGCCGTTTGCCCTGGGCCAACTACTTCTCATTGTTTTCCTATCTCTGTCTTTATAAATAGATATGTTTTCCCTATATAGGTCCAATCATTTTGTTTTGGAAGGGTATAAAATTATTTTTATTAAATTGCAAGGCTTCACAGTTGTGTTTCCTATGCATACAAGGGACATTTTGGTCTTGCATGTTTCCACCTTGTTGGTCAGATAACGGACAGTGTAGGGAATGAAATACATTGTTTACATTGTTTGCTCATTAGGAACCTTTAGGTACCAGTGGATAGTGGCACCTACAGATGCTTAATTTCTCCCAGAGCCCAGCTTCATGTGTCTAAAGCCTCATCCAAGGGTGGTGTTTGGTCTGGAGGTGGAAGGTCTAGCAAGGCATGGAGTTGCAGGTGAAGTCTTTGTGTCCTTAAGGGTGGCGGTGCCTGTAATGCATGGAGAATTTGGGGAAGTCCTTTAGTCATTAAGTGTGCTGGTGTGTGGCACTCCTGCGCCCATTTTTTTAATTTGTCTCCTGGTCATTTGGCTGTCTATGCTATGTTTGAGTGTGTGTCTCTGTGTGTATGTATTTTGCCACAATCTCCCGTTATGTTTTTTTTTATGCTGCCAAAAACTGACACCCACAGGCTGGAAATGCCCAAACATCAAATCCCTTCTCTTTGTACCCGAAGTTTTTTCTTTCAGTGACATAAAGCTGTCAGACATACTAAATAACATTATGCAGCAACAAATGTCTGTGTTTTCCACATCCTACAAAGGCAACAAACATCTCTGATGTCACTGACACAGGTCTCGTGATGTTACTCCCAAAACTGGTCTCCAATCACTCTGGATCCTTGTCACCCTATTGGGGACTATACATTTATTATATGATTCTACCCTTGGTTCTGAAAAGAGATTTTACGCAGGGCCAATGTGAGTCTTTAAAAACAGAAACCCGGACAGAGGAAATGAGTGTTGCTTGTACATAGAATCTATGAGGCGTGAACCTGACCATCACTGGGTCACTGGGGTGCACTGTGCAGGGGTCTCTGTTGTAAGTACAAAAATGAAGCTAATAGAAAGGCGCTACAAAGCTGAGGGCACTATCAGAGTCCTGGAAGCACCCAGACCTATTGTAACACATCGCTTATGTTCACTAACATAAACTTCTGACGGTTTTAGGGATGGGAACAAATGATGTCTTTCTTGGAACTGAATTTCCATAATTTAAACCTCAAAACATTTCAAATACATATTTTTTGTTTTTTTTAATATATATATTGTTTTATTTACTGCAATTCACTCACTTTGTATCCCAGCTGTAGCCCCCACCATCGTTCCCTGTCCTCTCCCAATCCCACACTCCTTCCCTCCCTCATCTCCTCCCATGTCTCTTCCCCAGTCCACTGATAGAGGAGGTCCTCCTCCCCTTCCATCTGACCTTAGCCTATCAGGTCTCATCATGATTGGCTGCATTGTCTTCCTCTGTGGTCTGGTAAGGCTGCTCCCCTGTCAGGAGCAAAGAGGTGAACAAAGAGCCAGCCACTGAGTTCATGTCAGAGACAGCCCCTGCTCCATTATTAGTGTGCCCATTTGGGGACTGAGATGCCACTGGCTACATCTGAGAAGGGGTTCCAGGTTGTCTCCATGCATGGTCCTTGGTTGTAGTATTAGTCTCAGGAAAGACCCGTAGGCCCAGATTTTTTGGTTCTGTTGTTCTCCTTGTGGATCTCCAGAACCTTTGTAACTTATCTTTTACATGCTGTGGGAATGCAGTATTCACATTTTATATTTGAGATGCCTTCTTTCCATTTGAGGCAGTTACTTAAATATTTGGGTGACAACTTTCATGCATCTATTTAGCAGTTACTACTAGAATTTGGAGGGACACACACATATTCCATGTGTGCATTCATACATGGAATGTATACACATAAACAAAGACATATGCATGTGGAAAACACATACATATGAATGTGATACACACAGACATATGGAACACTATGTGTCTGTCTGTGGAGAGAGAGAGAAAGAGGGGGACAAAGACAGAGACTACTAACGTATTTTCTTTATATTCCAGGGTTCCAAATTTAGCTATAGTACTTTAAGGTAGCTTTTAAAAGTCTCACAAAATGTTTTCCTTTTTCTTAAGGTCAGCAGAAAACTCACAAGTGAGTTAGAGCCTGTAGGTACAGTAATTCTATCGAATATTGTTCTGTACATAAAGAGTAACAGTTTACCAAGGAAATTATTTCTCCCTTCTTTTCATAAGGCTGCCTTATGTAGAAAGCATGTAGGAAGACATGCTTTGCTGTGAATGTAGCACAGAAAGCAATGACCACGTTGGTCACAGCCAGGGAAAATCAGGCTAAGGCTTACAAACACAGTGTTTAGGGGAGTGTTCCCTTACTTTATTTTATCCTAATTCCTGGGCCTCTGAAAATGAATAGCCGTGAGGCTGCAAATCAGGCCAGTGGCCTTAGGTTTTCTTCCTATTTGCATTTGGTAGTTTTTAACAAGATTATTTCATTTTAAAACCAAGCAGCAAATGTGTGCTTCGTGCACAAGTAGTTACATCATGTTCATGTGTTCTCTCTTTGTGTGCTCTTAGGCTGCTTTCACATTTTCCACATAATTCATTAATGCAATAATAAAATCAAATTACTTTAGGAGAATGTAAAGGAAATTGCAGGGTAGTCTCTGGACAAAACACTCAATCTTAAGAATATTTTAAGAAAAAGTACTTGATACCAAAAATAGAAGTTTGTGCTAACTATCCAGCCTGAAACTTAAGCCAACACATTCCTGTTTTGCTTCTGGCAATACTGAAAGAGCTTTCCTATCAAGATATAAATGATTTTAGAATACGCAATGTCCGTTTAGTCATTTGATGAGGGAAAGTCTTGTCTGTGAAAGATACACCTCTGTGCTGACAAAATAGGCAACCGCCATAGGGCAAGTTGGGTTGCTGAGAATTGCTTTAAGACACTTGCTGACCGTGCCTGCTTCTCAAATCCTTGGTGGGATAAACTAAGCAATTCTGAACAAAACTCTGCCTTACAACATGCTTCTCGGTTGGGGATTTAGCTCAGTGGTAGAGCGCCTGCCTAGCAAGCGCAAGGCCCTGGGTTCGGTCCTCAGCTCTGGGAAAAAAAAAAAAAAAAAAGACTTAAAAAAAAAAAAAAAAAAACAACATGCTTCTCAAGGATAACCAAAGCAGGCTCTGATATTTCATAAACAGTTCACTTAATGTTGACCCCTCAAACAATGCTAAGAGGAAAACTACCTTGGAATGCAGTAAATGTAACGTGCTCAGCTTTGTTCATCGAATGTGCCTGTGTTGTTTGGTTGGCTAATGGACTGGCCTGGACTAGCTCCATTATGGGTTGGACTCAGGCTTAGAACACATATTTGCTACCTCTTTAGAGTCTAAACTTCAGCCTCAACAGACAGAATAAACTTAGTCTTATATTGCCACAAACAGGAGGAAACAAAGTAGAGGTGAGTGAAGTCATAATTCATTGCTCTGCTTGGACAAAAAGTGTTCAGCCAAATCCATGATTGCTTGTACTCCATCAGTTGGAACCTAGAAGCGGAAGCAAATAATTTGCCTGTTGCAGGTGGTGGGAGAAGAGTCAGTGTTAACTCACAGATACAGAGAGAAGGTATAACTTATTTCCATCACCTACTTACCTACTCCTGAAAAATAAAAGAATAAGAGTAGAATGCACTCAGAGGACAAAAGAAATCAATTCAAGAATGTAATGAAGTCAACAGAATGAAAGTAAAGCAATTATGGGTTCCAGGGTTGTTAGGTTTTTGGGATCAAGTAATCAAGAAGGAAGGAGCTTAGCCACCGTAGTTACCCAGATTGAACTGTATGGTCAATAGAAAGTGCCATAAGGAAAGTGGAAAGCCAGATATTTTGTTCAGTCTTATACCAGTGAGGTGTGCATAAAGATGAAAAATAGTATACTTTCCTGACATGAAGAAGGAGAACATAAAGTCCAACTTTCTGAAACTTTTTACCACTAAATTATGACTAGTAATTAATAATTATTAGAAATTAATAATAACCTTAAAAGCAAACTTGTCTGTATTCTTTTACAGTTCTGTGTCCTGACCAAGTGTTTTCCCACATAACCATCGTCATCAACAATTCTAATCACAACTGACTGAATTGGTTTTGCTGTTACTGTTTCTGTGGTTTCTGACCAGAATGCCAATAGTTTATGCATATCTTCCAGAAATAAACAAATTCCTCACCCACAATGTCTTGCTTTATTGAAAGGTGAGAGTAGAAACCTGAGTTCAGGAGAATTTCACAAGTAACTTCCTTTACTCTGTGTATCTACCACGCTAACTGGATTGTTGGGACCAGACTGTAAATATAGAGACCCTTGCCTTCCTGGAGGGAACAGGAAGAGGCTGGCCAGTACTACACAAATGCTCCTTCTGTGCCTTATGCAACCTACTTCCCTCACTCTGTCTGACCACAAAAGCCTGAATGGAGTCTGTGCACCTGAAACTGTGACTTCTCATGCTAAGCTCTTTATCTTAACAATTACTGCTTCTGCTGAGGGCTTCTTGTTCATTGTTGACGGTGGACATGGGGGAATGAAACCCATCCAGCCTGCTGCCCCATGTATTTCTTCTCTGTGTAAGTGTGGTCTAGTAGCTAGCACACCCTTAACAGAGACTACTCCTACTAAGAAGCAATCCATCACCGAGGGTTGATACTCTCAAAGTGAATGGAACAGCTGCTGTTTGGAATACAATGGTGATTCAGTAAAGGACAGAACTAGGGCAGAGTCAAAAGTTGGAAGGCAGCCTTTGAAGAACCATGGAGTAAACATGATTGAGTAAATTATGTATTAAAATACAGTTTTAAGGGCTCAGGCCTAAATAAATGAATTCAATTATTTACAGTATGGTAATTCCCTTTCAAATAGCAGTTTCCTTTTCTTGCTTTATCTATACTTCAATCAGGAGGCATGATATTAAGATGTATAACAGCAATGAAAAATATTGACTTCTTATGAAGCAAATGATATGGAAATACTGGTGAAGAGAGAGCTTTCTTTAGGAAAAATCATACATTAACTTACAGGCTAGCTATCTGGTGTATATTATATACTAATACATATAGCAGAGGTAAAAATGTTTGGAATGATAAGGGATAATGCACAATATATGGCATGCAACGCAGGTGATCACTAAACTCTTGTCAGATATAAGCCTTAGCTGTTTCTTCTGCTGTCTCTACTGACTGGTTTTGTGTCTCAATATCCAAATCAATTGGGGCTCAAGGAGAATCCAGAGAACACAAAATCAAAACGGGACTAGAATCAAATAAGGCTTTCCCAGTATTAAAAAGGTTCTGGATAGCTAGGAGAGTAAAATATTTATCAATATGCCTAAAAGTAATGGAAGACTAAGAATGACAACTTTGAGTATATGCCCTTTGCTTGTCAATCATAAATTCAGGCAGCTAATGAGAATCAGTGCACTGGAATAAAACGAAGAGGTTATTTTTAGAAATTATGACTTGCTAAGGAAAGTAGAGTGAAGATACTTGAAGGGTAGGTTCTAAAGGACTGTAGAGCTAGATGACCTCATGAATGGCAAATGACTCAAAGGGATTAGCTGGGAAACCTACCAGAGAAACACACAAATTTTACGATATCACAACTAAGGAATGAAGATTAAAACAGATTTCAAAATGTGAAAAAAATGACTCAACTATATAGGAGGAACACGATTCATATATTTAATGAATCCTTCAGGCAGGGATTAGTTGGAAAGGCACAGTTCAAAGAAACTTAGGAGAGAGAAAGTTATTTATATTGACTGAAAAAGGATTACTAGAACAGCATTGCTAAAGCTGCTCAGTGATGGTCTGTATTTTAGAGATTGAAAAACTATAACTTTTTGGTATGACTTTGGGCAAGCATTGATATTTGTACTTATCATCTGTACCTTTACATGTTAGGATAAGTGATGTGTCTTGAGTGAGAATGGCTGCTATAGACTCATGTATTTGAATGTTTATTCACCAGGGAGTGGGACTCTTTCAAAGCATTAGAGGTGTTGGAAGGTGTGGCCTTGTTGGAAGAAGTGTGTCACTGGGGCTGGGCTTTGAGGTTTTAAAACCCATGCTAGGCTCTGTCTGTCTGTCAGTCTGTCTTTCCCTCCCCTGCCTGCAGATCAGGCTGTAGTTCTAAGGTACTGCTCCATGACCATTTGCATTGCCATGCTTCTCTGCATAATGAACTAAACTTCTAAAACTTTAAACAGGCCTCCAATTAATCCCTTCTTTTACAAGAGTTACCTTGGTCATGGTATCTCTTCACAGCAGCAAAACAGTGGATAAGACAATCACCTTCTACAGAATTATCAAATATATCATTGTGAGCAAATGCTAAGTCAAAGAAAGTTAAACATTTCCATAGAATCAATTTGATCTTTAAATATTATGCTACTAGACTCACATAGCAACATAGATAGATCCAAGATAGACTTCAGAACAAAGGTACTTTGGCTCATCTATCAATATTTTAAAGTTTTTCTATTTTTAGTAATCTGTTGCAAGCACAAAGACAAAATTAACATTTAAATGCTGCCTAATGTAAAACATATACTCACTATAGATAAAGCGCTGACAATGTTTACAAGCAGTAGCACTGTGAAGTTTTTAAACTTTAGCATGTTGGATGGCAGCACTTATTCAGGCTCCTGAGGTGCTTAGGCATCTTCAAAATATCCCCATGTTGTAAGACGGTTTAAAATTCTGAAGCTAGATAAGTCACTTAAAGGCAAGATTTACATTTTCTTATCATTTATTATTTTCAATTTTCCACTAAGAACATGTGCTTTTACTTTAATATCTTCTTCATGACATCATAAAATGGAAAAAGCATTTTGCCATAAGAATACAAAGCACAGCAGAGCTGCAGTGCAGGATTTATTGCCTTCAATGAATGTACTGACTACCCTAATAGAATCACATCATCACACATTTAATGCATCTTGTGAGCCTCAACCAAAATACCTTACACCCAGAAGAGTGCTTTCTTTGTATGAAGCATAGAGAAGATATTCAAAACCAAAAAAAAAAAAATGTGTCTTTTATGAAAAGACACATGCATAAGGATGGAAAGGGTGATGCCTGAAACTTTCTGAAATTTCATATTTCATGTAAAAACATGGCATTTTTTTCAAATAAGTGTATGGAAATTTAATAAATATAATGCCATAATAAGTCACTGATAAAAGGAATAACATTCAACTTTACACATAATTAACTTATGCATTTAAATGCTAAAAAAAGAATTGCTTGCAATTTTCTTTCACTAAGTAATGTGTAAAGCAATCAAGATAACCAATTATAAGACATGGCTTATCTTTTTTTAATCTTTTTTTATTGGTTCAAGAAGCAGGTGCTGGGGGCGGGCTCAGTGGGTAAAGCACTTGCGGTTCAGCTATTAGAGCTGGAGTTCAGAAAGTTGAGTGTGAGTGATGGCCACCTGTAATCCCGAGTGAGGGGCATATAGATGGAGGACCAGGACAAGCTGGCTACCTAGATCACCTAGACAGGCAAGTTCAGGGTTCAGCAAGAGACCCTGCCTCACCAATCAAGATTCAAGAATCTACATTTATTCCCCAGTTCGGTGCCCTAGAAAGGCAGAGTTACCTAATATTCAACCAAAGAGAGGAACACAAAAGAAAGACACACGTGCTTCACTGTGTTTATGAAACAGGAAATGATGTTCTCTGAATCCAGCATGGAATTATATCAGTTAATTTGCAATCAAATAAAAGCTGCAGATTTATTTTTTTTCCATGGTTTTAATATAGATCCCCACCACATTCTAGTCTAGTGTTGAAGCAAACTGCTAGCTATTGAGCTGTTTCCACTATCTTCAGATTGCAATCTGTCTGCATGTCAGAGCGGTGTGCTCACAGATGGCTGAACCACCAAAGAGTGTAAAACACTTTGCTATGTTTTAATAATATGGATAGTGAATAGCTGGATGATAATACATTTTCATATTATAGCTTAACAGTGTAGTTTTTTAAGGAAGAAAAAGAGATGGCTGGTCTCACTAAAAGTTATAACAAAGAAGATAGAGCTGCTATAGCCTCCTTTTGGTTTGTTGTTGCATGGTAATTAAATACTGTGTGCCAAAGATTTGTTTCTGTGTTTGAAAAATTGATCAAGGCACACCAGACAAAAATGATTTGATACACTGCAGGGGAAAGCCCACACACACTGTTCAAACATGGAGGCTACAAGCCAGGCTGCCTGAGTTCCTATTTTAAGACTCACTATGTCTATGACTTGTATGAGGTACTTCATCTGTCTTTGTCACAGTCTCCTTACATGTCAAATAGGATTTTAAAAAAATACAAAAATAATGTATACATATGAAATATCTAGAAAAGTCCACACCGTTTTGTACCACTCATCAAATGTTATCCATTTTTATGTATGTATTCCATTTTGATAGAATAGAAATACATCAAGGAATCAAGAATTTAGTCATCAGTCTTAGCATGACCACATTTGTGCAATATTGGCTTTTCTCAGGGTTCTATGGACTCATTTTGGAGGATGAAATATTTATAATTTATATTCCAATCACTGTCAGCCTTCTGGCAGTATCCATTCTGACTGACAGAAACAGAGTTGTGCTATGCATTTTTGATATGTTGTGATACCATATGGAATGAACTCCATTGCTGGGGGTTGTTTCCATGTGCGCACACTCCCATGACTGTGATGCAATCATCCTGGAAGCACTTTCTCTCTGAGAGAAGATTTTCTGTCCAGAGTAACTGATAATTTGGTGAATCTGGGAGTGGGAGCAGTAGGGGACTAGAAGCTTGGTAGAGGCGACGTCAGTTGATTCATCATCACTCAAGGAAGCCAGCATCTCTGGGAATAGCAGGTAATTAAATGTCCCACATAACGCAAACTAACACATCACTTCTGCACTCTATACTTGTGGATATTTATGTATGTACCTACGCAAGCATACATACGCATACACACACACACACACACACACACACACACACACACACACACACACACCAGTACACACCAGGCAGCTCTTTGTAATGATCCTGTAGAGAAAGGTCAGTTTCTTCCCACCTTAAAATATTGCTGTCAGAAACAAACATAATTTACTGTCTCTTCTTTTCCTGCCTTCATTCAATTTAGGCAGTGGGCACTATTTATGGGTGTAACAAACAAGAGATGAGGTAGAATAAATATTGTAGGTTGGGCCAACTTTAAAGGCAAATCACCTTTTGAGTTGCACAACTTAAAATATGTGATAAAGAACTACTTTTTCAAATTCATTAAACCATGCACTCAAGTCCCATTATTAAAATTTAAATTTTCTAATAATTGTGGGCCGGAACCATACACAATAGAGTATTTCTTGAACTGTGTGGAGATGTGTATTACAGGACTTTTGACACCAGAAAAGCAAGCTGCATAACAACAATGTACAGTGACAGATCTTTGGGAAGTCATAATTCACAAAAGCCAAGGTCTTCCACATCAAAATTATATTAGAATGTAATTTCACAGGAAAGTCACGAGATGCTAAAGTAACTTTTATTTACTTAATTTAATTGCTGTCTTGGAGGCTTGTTGCCTTTGTCTGCTAACTTAGGCCTACTCCTCCTGGAAGCTTCTAGCCTTCGTACAATATAATCTAGGCCTAGAATGTTTTTAAGCCTCTGAGACTTACTGCCGAATAAGCTCATCCTTTCTAGCTCTTTATGAACTCTGCCTGTTTCAACTCAGCTGTTTTGACTCAAACTCCTCTCCAATCTGACTGATTCAAACCAGCTTCTCTCAGCTTCTGACTGAATTCCTCTGCTTAGCCTTTAACTCCAGGAATCTCTTCTAATTTTCTGGTTCCTTTCATTCTCTGGCTCGTTGTATCTTCCTGTGTCTAGCTTGTTCTCTGTCTGAAACCTGTTTCTGTGCAACTGTCCCAGTAAAACTCCTGCCCTCCCCAACCCTACTACTCTCCTAAGTAGTCTTTTTCTTGCCGTTTCTGTTGAGAGTTGGGAGTCTCCCATCTCTGGCTCATTCTGTCAAATCTTTCTCTGATGTGTCACTGTGTCTGCCCCCTCCATTAAACACATCAGTGCTCCCTTCTACAAACTAACTTTGCCTTCATTGTTTGGGATTAAGGCATTTACGGAGGGCATGTCTGTATTCCAGTCAGAGGGATTTTGGGTGTATGGCATGTCTGCATTCCAGCTGGATTACATAGACCTAGGTCGTCAAATGTGATCCTTTGCCACAGCAGCCATGTTTTTGGATTAACATTCCTCTACAATGAGGATCTACAATCAATGGAAGAGACCTGAAGAAAGAAAATTCTAGAAAAGTAGGGGAAACATTGTCTGATATTCAACTTTATTATCTACATCGCTTTCCTTTGTCATACAGATCCCTGACTTTAAGTCTGGTTCATCTATATGCTACTGGGTAAGTAGGAAGGGCATATCACCCCTCTCCTTTCAGCAACCATATAGTGAGACAGGTGACCCGTGACCATGCTGTAGAGCAACTCTAGAAAGGCAATTATTGCTGTCATTCTAATAAAGTGTCAGTACCACATTCACCCTGAAGGTGAAAACAGCTTGCACAGATGTCATTATGACTTCCTCAAAGGTTATTTCAAGCTCCCCTAGGAGCATTTTCAGTGTCAATTAAGCCAAGGGATGTCTGTGTTAGGAGCTGAGAGACTTGTGAGCAAGTCTCCTTAGTGAGGACCCTAGTCTCTTTAGTCTCAGCGAAGTTGCTGAGGCTTCAGGAAACACTGGCACATTCACTAATAATGATGATGGTTTTAGATTAATTATCTTCTGCTTCTAATCACTTCCTTCTGCCATCACCCCTACGCTCACAGAGTGATCAAGACTGGAGTCAGAGAGGTTTTATTTCCTAGGCAGGATAAAAAATGTGACGAGAAATTAACATTAAGGCCACAAGAAAGAATCAAAGCATCGTATATAACCAAAGTGAATCAATTATTATTTCCATATATATCCTATGAAAGATTTTAATTTAAGTCTTACAAAATGTACATTAAAAATTGGAAAATCCTGTTTTACATTTTAATTAGTTATTTGAGAAATTCATGTAATGGATTTTGATCATAACTTTTTTCCTAATTCTTTCCAGATATTTCTTCCTTATCCACCCAACTTCAAATCCCTTGTTATTTTTGAAAAATTTAAATCCATCAAGTACAGTTTTGCCAACCATATCTTTGTGTGTGTGTGTGTGGTGTGAGGTGTGTGTGTATGTATGTGAGGTGTATGTTTTTATATCTGTATGTATGTATTGTGTATGTTTGGTGTGTGCCCATCTATTGAGATGTAGTCAACCTACCAGTGATCACATTTATAAAAACCTGATTCTTCCTTTCCACCTAGCTATCGGATTGCCAATAGCTTCTCAGTTAGGGTTGGGAATTTTCACGCTCTTCCTCTAAGGCTTAAGCCTCTGTAGATTTTTGCATGCCATAACTGCTGTGAGCTCATATATGTAACCGCTCTGTTGTGTCTGGAAAATGCAGTTTCCTAGGTGGTCACCTACATGCCTGTGGCCCTTACAACTTTAGGGAGGATGAAGTGGGATAGAGATGTCCCATTTAAAGTTGGGCATTCTCTGGGCTCTCTTTCCCCGCATGTTTCCACTTGTGGCTGTCTGTGTTAATTGCCATCTACAGCTAAAATCGCCTTTCTGTTGATGGTTGAATTGTGCGCTAATACATGAATATCATGAAAAGTGTCTGGAAGTCAGGTTAGCACTCTGTCCAATTCAGTAGTAAAATAGTGATACGTTCTCCCCTAGCCGCAGGTTACTGGCTCTTATAACGCTGCCAGGTATGGGTTCATCTTGTGCAATGGGCGTTGAATCCAATCACAAGGTAGTTACTACCCTGACGTTCTGCTTACTATCGCATCAGTGGACATAACTTGCCAGTCATTACAGTAGTTTGTAGTGTTCACAGCTGGGTGAGAGTCTTTCCTTCTATAATGTACATTGTGCTTTCCAGCACTGTGAAACCTAGCCAGGAGTGATGAAATTTCCAGGGTAGTATCATCAAGTTCTGGAGGACAGCCAAACCCATTGTAGTGTTTGGGACCTCACTGGCCAATGACTCCCAAAGAGGAAACTCATTCTTGACACTGTGGTTTTTACTCAGCAGACTATGATGTCCAGTAGGGGCACTGTTATAGAATATAACAATAATATAGATGCATAATAATTCCACATATAAATATATATGTATATATATAAATAATCTGTTATATATATGTATTAAATGGGATTATATATATATAAGCTACGTATATGCTATATATTACATATTTGAAGAAGCTTCTAGAGTAGTGGGTTTTCATATAGCTTTTTCAAAAATCTACAGTGTCTGTTGTTCCTGATTTCTCCTCTGCCCTGCTCTTCTATCCCCCACACTACTTGATCATTTTTGTTCCATTATTATCTTTTATACCCCTAATGGACTGGAAAGCCATCATGCTTTATTCAGTGACAGGCTTCCTCACCTCACTGTCCCAGATTGAAAGCATCATCTGGGTTGTTTCCAGGTTCTGTCAATTACAAACAAAACTGCTATGAACACGGTTGAGCAAATGTCCTTGTTGCATACTTGAGCATATTTTGGATATATGCTTAGGAGTGGTATAGCTGGATCTTGAGGAAATGTTATTCCTAATTGTCTGAGAAAGCACAATGGACGAATGGATACAGAAATTGTGGTACATTTACATAGTATAATACTACTCAGCAATTAAAAACAAGGAAATCATGAAATTTGCAGGCAAATGGTGGGATCTAGAAAAGATCATCCTGATTGAGGTATCCCAAAAGCAGAAAGACACACAGTATATACTCACTTATAAGTGGATATTAGACATATAATATAGGATAAACATACTAAAAGTCTGTACACCTAAAGAAGCAAAGCAAGACGGAGGACACTGAGTAAGATGAACAATCCTCACTCAGAATGACAAACGGGATGAACATTGGAAGAAGGAGAAAACAGGAAATAGATGGACTCTGAAAGACTATACTTAGCAGAGTATCAAAGCAGATGCTGAGACTCATAACCAAACTTTTGGCAGAGTGCAGGGAATTTTATGAAAGAAGGGGGAGATAGTAAGACCTGGGAGGGACAGGAGCTCCACAAGGAGAACAACAGAACCAAGAAAGCTGGGTAGAGGGGCCTTTTCTGAGACTGATACTCTAAACAAGGACCATTCATGGATATCCTCTAGAAACCCTACTCAAATGTAGCCCATGGCAGCTTAGTAGGTTTCCTAGTTATGGGAACAGGGAGTGTATCTGACATGAATTCAATGGCTGGCTCTTTGATGACCTCCCCTTGGGTAGGTCGGAGCAGCCTTACCAGGCCACAGTGGAAGACAATGCAGCCAAACCTGATGAGACCTGATAGGCTAGGCTCAGATGGAAGGGGAGGAGGACCTCCCCTATCAGTGGACTTGGAGAGGGGCATGGGAAAAAATGAGATAGGGAGTGTGGAATCCGGAGGGAGAAGGGGAAGTGGCTACAGCTGGGATACAAAGTGAATTAACTGTAATTAATATAAAAAATAAAAAATTTAATTTAATAAAATAAAGCATCATCAGTCATTCATTTCCCCGGTTCTCTCTGTATTGTTTAATTGGGACTATTTAATTCAAACCATGGTGGACATACACTTAAATCTTTCTAATAGTTTTTGTTTTATTTTAGGACAGAATTGAAACTTTTTAAGTCTGTCAGTTTTTCCAAAGAACTGGCAAAGCAAGACTGTGGTGGTAATGAAGAAGTGTCCTGGTGGAGTCAGCTTTTTTTCATTTGGAATTGATCTTAGTCCTTAGACTTTCTGTTTGTATGTGGACCTTTGTTGTAGCATAAAAGCCATCACTCTATAAAATGGATAAAAATTATTGAATCCACTCAGCTAACAAGAGGAATAAGAACATAAAAAAGAGAGAGAAATTCAGAGAGTGGAACAAAAGGGCATCTGTACGGTCCACTTAATGTCTTCTGTTGTTTTCTATCAGGGTGTCTAATTCATCTCCCAGAAAGTATGCCACTCTCTGTAAAGCAGCATTTATAGAGATGGTAACCATACCATAAAAACCCAGAGCTGGTAACAGGAGGTTGTTTGCCGCCCCTAGCCTTCACTAAAAGGAGAAGTGAACCTGCCGTCATCCTTTTAATATTTTAGAGCTTCAGTTAGTCTATAAGAATCCCCTACAATGAAGAAATTTCTCTAAGACATCTTCACAAATAATGAGATGGTTACATGGAGCACTCAGAGAAGCCAAAAATACCAACAGAGAAAGTCATTTGAACAATTATTCATCATTCTCCGTTTTTTTTTTTTTTTTTAATCTAGGAGATCTTCACTATTGAGTTAATATAATCACCAACTGTCTAGAAAGCTATTCTAATGTTTCAGGGGAAACATCCGTATATTAGAGGTGTTAGGAAGGGAACTGAGGGAGTTTTATCCCCAATACTTGATGAATAAAATATCTCAAATATCAACTTTTACGTTTTTTGCTTCTACTATCAATGCAAGATTGGTCAAGGCATGAATAAGGAATGTCGCCAGCATACCACATTCATGAAGTTTCCCTCACAGTCCTTTGCACATACTGCCGTAAACATATATTACCGAATGAAGAGTGAGTAGTTCTCTGTTTTTGACCATCAGCTCTTCTCTTAAAAAATAATCAATCTAATAGCTAGTCTGGAACAAGCCAGTGACCTCAGTTCTTCTTCCATACACCCAAGGAACACTATAAATATCACTGAAAGTCAGTGATTGACAAATAGTTCTCACAGACTATTTATTCCTGAAAATGGAATATGTCATCGAAATGGACAACAAAAAGCATATCCTTGTGCCTCTGTAGGAATGATAGCAGGGACATGAATGTGAATCTTCGGGTACAGGAAATTTCTGCCAAGTCTTATAACCTGTCCTCAATCTCTGAAACTCACATGGTAGAAGGAAAGAACAGACTCATACAGGTTTCTTCTGACCTTCTCCACACACACCCATGGTGACATACAAGCATATACATGCACAAACACAGACACAGACAAACACACACACACACAGTGAATATAGTAATTTTTTAAACTTTTTTATTAATAACACTTTATTCACTTTGTATCCCCCCTTCTCCTCTCCCAACCCGTCCCTTCCTCCCCCTTCTCCAAGCATGCCCCTCTCCTAGTCCACTGATAGGGGAGGTCTTCCTTTCCTTCCTTCTGATCCTAGTCTATTAGATCTCATCAGGAGTGGATCCATTTTCTTCCTCTGTGGCCTGGTAAGGCTGTTGCCCCTCAGGGGGAGGTGATCAAAGAGCAGGCTAATCAGTTCATGTCAGAGACAGTCCCTGTTCCCATTACTATGGAACCCAATTGGAGCCTGAACTGCCCTGGGCTACATCTGTGCAGGGGTTCTAGGGTATCTCCATGCATGCTACTTGGTTGGAGTATCAGTCACAGGGAAGACCCCTGGAATGTCAAACAGCCAAAAGGAAATCCACTAAGTCAAATGTTGAGGGCTTTGAATGTTCACACACAGTTCTCAACTGATAATTGCAAAGAATTAAATCCAGTTTGACATAATCATGTCTTTTATCCATTTGCAGAGTTTGAAGAATTCTCGTTTAAGAGTAAAAGAAAATAATGCAAAGTTAGTAGAACTCACAATTTTGATAAGTGTTAAAAGCAAATAGAGTATAAGTATTGGGAAAGTACAACTGAACAAGCAATTTCAGCACAAAGTTACTATCTCATGGTAAAAAAAAAATAATAATAATACAATAGGATCATGACAGCAATTCTATGTTTACTTAATAGTATTAGTTAAATTTTTTTATATTAATTATAGTTTATTCACTTTGTGTCCCAGGTGTAGCCCCCTCCCTCATTCTCTTCCATCTCTGCCCTCCCTCCCTTATCTTATCTCATGCCCCTCTCCAAGTCCACTGAAAGGGGAGGTTCTCCTCCCCTTCCATCTGACTCTAGCCTATCAGGTCTCATCAGGACTGGCTGCATTTTCTTCCTCCGTGGCCTGGTAAGGCTGCTTCCCTTCAAGGAGAGGTGATCAATGAGCAAGCCACAGAGTTCATGTCAGAGACTTTCTCTGCTCTATACTAAAGACAAAAGGGCCGAAAAACAAATTAAGGAAACAACACCCTTCCTAATAGCCACTAATAACATAAAGTATCTTGGTGTGACTCTAACCAAGCACGTGAAAGACCTGTTTGAAAAAAAAATCGAGTGTCTGAAGAAAGAAACTGAAGAAGATACCAGAAGATAGAAAGATCTCCCATGGTCATGGATCAGTAGGATTAACATAGTGAAAATGGCCATCCTGCCAAAAGCAATCTACAGATTCAATGCAATTCCCATCAAAATACCAACACAATTCTTTATAGACCTTGAAAATATAACTATTTTACACTGTAAGAAATAAGAAAACTTTAAAACTATTCTATTTTAAAATTGTGAAATTCATGGTACATCTGTCAACACTATTAAATTGGAAAAATAGTTTTTTAAATGTGCGACATCTTATAAGACTTATAAGTACATTGCTAATGTAGGGAATCATTTCTTCTTTGAGTAAAGGAAAATTTGTGAGTGGTCCACCAAAAGGAATTTCTATATGTAATATGAAACAATGTAAGTCAAGGAAATTAATTTAGGAGTCAATTCTATGTTTAATATCTACCTTAATTTATGTAAGCTCTGGGAAATTGTTTCCTCGGAGTTTCAAATATATTATATACACTTTAACCTTAGCTATAGTTCATTTTAACTTTGTTATGAGATTATTTTATGAATGCATGTTATATAAGTCAATATTCAATTACACTGTGTTTTTATTTTGGTTGCTATTCTTACTTGATAGTTGTCTTGGTCAGGGTTTCTGGTGTTGTGATAAAATTTCATGCAACTTTGGCAGAAACTCTCAAGTTACAGCCATCATTGAAGAAAGTCAGAGTAGGACCTCAAGGCAGGAACATGGAAGCAGGAACTGATTCAGAGGCCGTGGAAGAACTCTGATTAATGGCTTGCTTTTCATGGCTTCTCAGCCTGGTCTCCTGTAGCACCCAAGACCACATTGAGCAGCGTTGTCAATGTACACAGTAGCTGGGACCTCCCATATTAGTCATTAGTTAAGATGAGGCATTCTTTTCTAGTGAGATGCCCTCTCCCAAAATGACTCTTGATTGTCTCAAGTTGATATAAAATTAACTAGCTAGTATAATAGCTCTCAGTGGACTGATTTTGTTTTTATTTTTTGTTTTTTTTTTTTAGAAAAAAGATTATCTCTTTTTATAGATCCATACTTATCACCCTGCACAAAACTAAAGTCCAAGTGGATCAAGGACCTCAACATAAAACCAAACTCTCTAAACTGCTTAGAAGAAAAAGTGGGAAAGAGCCTTGAACTCATTGGCACAGGAGACAACTTCCTGGACATAACACCAATAGCACAGGCTCTAAGAGCAATAAATGGGAACTCATGAATCTGAAAAGCTTTTGTAAAGCAAAGGACACTGTCGTCAGAACAAAACAACAACCTACAGATTGGGAAAGGACCTTCACCAACCCTATATCTGACAGAGGACTAATATCCACTATCTATAAAGAACTAAAGAAGTTAAACAGCAAAAAATCAAGTAATCCAATTAAAAAATGGGGTACAGAGTTAAACAGAGAATTCTCAATAGAGGAATATCAAATGGCAGAGAAACACTTAAAGAAATGCTCAACCTCATTAGCCATCAGGGAAATGCAAATCAAAACGACCCTAAAATTTCACCTTACACCCGTCGGAATGGCTAAGATCAAAAACTCAAGAGACAACACATGCTGAAGAGGTTGTAGAGAAAGGGGAACCCTCCTCCATTGCTGGTGGGGATGTAAACTTGTATAACCACTCTGGATATCAATCTGGCGCTTTCTCAGACAACTAGGAATAGCACTTCCTCAAGATCCAGCTATACCACTCCCAGGCAGATACTCAAAAGAGTCTCAAGTACACAATAAGGACACTTGCTCAATCATGTTTGTAGCAGCTTTATTTGTAATAGCCAGAAGCTGGAAACAGCCCAGATGCCCCTCAGTGGAGGAATGGATGTACAAATTGTGGTATATCTATGCAATGGAATATTACTCAGCAATAAAAAACAAGGAAATCATGGAATTTGCAGGTAAATGGTGGGATCTGGAAAAGATCATCCTGAGTGAGCTATTTCAGAAGCAGAAAGATGCACATGGTATATACTCACTCATATAGACATATAATATAGGATAAACCTACTAAAATCTGTACACCTAAAGAAACTAATCAAGAAGGAGGACTCTTGCTAAAATGCTCAATTCCTATCGAGAAAGGCAAAGAGGATGGACATCAGAAGAAGGATAAAAGAGGGAACAAGTCAGGAGCCAGACACAGAGGACCTCTGAAAGGCTCTGCCCTGCAGACTATCAATGCAGATGCTGAGACTTATGGGCAACCTTTGGGCAGAGTGCAGGGAATCTTATGAAAGAAGTGGGAAACAGTAAGATCTGGAGAGGACAGGAACTCCACAAGGAAAGCAACAGAACCAAAAAATCTTAGCACAGAGGTCTTTTCTGAGACTGATATTCCAACCAAGGACTATACATGGAGATAACCTAAGACCCCTGCACAGATGTAGCCCATGGCAGTTCAGTATCCAAGTGGGTTCCATTGTAATAGCAACAGGGACTGTCTCTGACATGAACTGATTGGCCTGCTCTTTAATTACCTCCCCCTGCGGGGAAAGCAGCATTACCAGGCCACAGAAGAAAACAATGCAGCCACTCCTGATGAGACCTAATTGACTAGGATCAGAGGAAGAAAAAGAAGTCCTCCCCTATCAGTGGACTTGGGGAGGGGCATGCATGCAGAGGGTGGAAGAAGTGAGAGATTAGGACAGGAGGAGGGAGGGAACCACAGGGGTGATAGAAAGTGAAAAAAGTGTAAGTAAGAAAGAAAAAAAAATATTTTTCAAGGTTCTTTGAGGATACCAAAATGCCATTAGAAGGTGACCTAGACCATGAGATCATTCTTTAATGACAGGTTCGTGAGAGAGAGGACCAGGAGATGAGAAAATAAAGAAGATAGAAACTTTGGCAACAGGAGGTGTTACACTGATGACTCATGCCAAAAATGTTTAAGAGGATGGGGGCTACAACAGAAATACAAAGTGAATAAATTATAAGTAATAATAATATTCTATCAAGCCAAGTAAAGACAGGGAAAATCTTAAATGTTCTACTGTATAATTCAAACTATCAGGTACTTAGAATGATAAACATATAGACAACAAAAATGTCAGTGTTTATTGGATGTTGTGTGGAGAGAGAAGAAGGTGGAGGGGATTGAGAGACATTGAACCCTCTCTGTTTGACACCGCAGTGGCTTGTACACACCACTGTACATTTCTTGACACCCACATGGACATTATGAGAGAACCCTAGAATGGACTCTGAACTCTGGCTGATATTGATGTGTAGGCATGGGCAAAGTAGGCTCTTAGCAGTTGGGAGGCCATGTTTATGTGGCTGTGGGAATCTGTGAGAACTCTCTACTTTTTGCTCAGTTGTGCTGTAAACCTAAAACTGTACCAAGAAGAATTCAGATGCAGATTCTTCTGCTTAAGACCTGATGTTCTAATTCTATTTCTGCAAAGTCCAGAAGTGTTGGACAAATGTCTAAGTATGTATGCCTCAGAACTAAATACATTGCATATACATATGCCACACACATAAACACCATGCTCACACCATATACACACCCCACACACCATATACACAAGCAACCTTGCACACACAGTTAACTCACACTGTACCCACTCTAAAAATTATAGGCATATCCTCAATTTTATTGGAAAAGAAGTTTCAATCAAACTTGGCTTTAGCCCAGGTCTTAACATTGGTTTAAGTCAGTCCTCCTACCTTAAGTTATCTTTTGATTATAGATACAATGATGCTTTCATCAGGATTTTTCTTAGACCCTAAAATTGTGTGGTGTGTGTGAAAGTAATGAATAAAGCATACATTTTAATAATAATTAAAAAAAAGGAAGTACAAGATAGCTGACCATTGTGGCACACAACTTTAATCCCAGAACTCAGGGAGACAGAGGCAGACAGATCTCTGTGACTTCAAGGCCAGCCTGATCTACAAAGCGAGTCCAGGACAGCAAAGACTACACAAAGAAATCCTAAAGCAGAAAGACACACATGGTATATACTCTCTTACAAGCGGATATTAGACATATAATATAGGATAAAAATACTAAAATATGTACACCAAAAGAAGCTAAGCAAGAAGGAGGACCCTGGGTAAGATGATCAATCCTCACTCAGAAAGGCAAATGGGATAGACATCGGAAGAGGGAGAAAACAGGGAACAGGACAGAAGCTTACCACAGAGGACCTCTGAAAGACTCTACCCAGCAGGGTATCAAAACAGAGGCTGAGACTGATGACCAAACTTTGGGCAGAGTGCAGGTAATCTTACAAAAGAAGGGGGAGATAGAAAGAACTGTAGAGGATAGGAGCTTTACAAGGAAAGCAACAGTACCAAAATCTCTGGCCGGAGGTCTTTTCTGAGACTGATACTACAACCAAGGACCATGCTTGGAGATAACCTAGAACCCCTGCACAGATGTAGCTCATGGCAGCTCAGTCTCCAAGTGAGTTCACTAGTAATGGGAACAGGGACTGTTTCCAACATGAACTCAGTGGCTGGCTCTTTGATCACGCCCCCGCCGACTGGGGAGCAGCCTTAAACATCCAAAAAGAAAGACAATGCAACCAGTCCTGATGAGACCTGATAGGCTGGGGTCAGATGGAGGGAAAGGAGGTCCTCCCCATCAGTGGACTTGAGGAAGGACATGGGGGAGAAGAGGGTGGTACAGTGGGATTGTGAGGGGACAAGGGATAAGGGTACAGCTGGGATACAAAGTGAATAAATTATAATAAATAAAGAAATTTTAAAAAGAAACAAGCAACCCCCCCCCAAAGTACAACATATTATATACAGTTAGTATAAAAAATTTAGGACACAGTCAGCCGAAATGTAACACACAATAGCACTAAGTCAGCAACAAGCTAATCAAGAACTGTTGCACCAAAAGAACACAATGTATCTCCAATGAGCCACAGTGGAACACTCAGCGGATCTCCTTGGAGGGAAAAATCAGGTCACCAGGAACCAAAACCTAAACTCCTTTGAGGCTCTGGCCCCAGCTCAAGACTGGACCTTGTCATGTTGCCATGTCTCCCACTGAGAAAGGAAAAAGACCTAGAATTCCCTTTGTTCTCTCATTGAGGCCTCTGAGAAATCCTTTGATCAGCCTGGCTTGAACAGAAGGAAGCAAAGATTAGAAATATTTATATATTCTGTGTAGTGTTAAATTTTTTATAAGGTTAAAGTAGCTACTTTAAGGTAATAAAGCTTCCAAACAGTTGTAATATTATGGATAAAAGGTACATGCCTCTTTTCTCGAAATTATTGAAAACATGTGTATTGAAGAAAATGTTACCATAATGCTAGCATAGACAGGCAAGCTTCAGAAGGTCTCTTTTCTGAAATTCTTACTGCCATTTTATGGCATTATCCACTTTTCTCTCTGAATCTGAAAAAACCTGCTACCCACTTTTATAATTTTATCAAGAATAATACATAATGAATCATACAACATTCAGTCCTGTCACAGAGTTTTTTTTTTTTTTTCAGTGATTATTGAAGTAATTGTCCAGGACCCATGTTCCTTTATAGCTCATTCTTTGATATCCCAGGAGAACTCTGCACTTTAGGTTTAGAGAAAATTGCTCAACTACCTTTCATGTAATCTCGGCATTAATATTAAAGCTGAAAGTATTAACTGGTTTTTGTTGCTGTGATGAACCTTTTCTTCTAGTTTTGATTTATTATAAAGTTCAAGAATTAATTGTAAAACAGTTCTGGCTTCCAAGCAGCTGCATGCATATATTTTGCATGGAATCATTGTACGCATGTATATATTGCTAGTCTTTTATTTGTTCATGCCAGTAGTATTTCTCTCTCATTACAGCAAATTATTTGAGCCAAAAGAGTAAAAGGCAAAATGCATCAACTGTCTTTCTAATGTTTTCATTACAGTAGTATTTTTGTTTCAAAGTATAAAGATAGTGTAACATCATTGAAAGGCAACTTTCAGCCTCATCCAGGACCAGATCAGATATATCAAATAGGAGGACTTTTTTCATGAACGTGGGGAAGGAGTGATTACAGAAGATATAGCTGATGCAATTGCTTTTTTATCTTTAAGATTACAACTACAATATTTCTGTCTTCGCTTTTCTTCCTCCAGACCTTCCTATGTATCCCTCTCCACTCTTTTTTTTTTTTTTCAAATTCATGGCTTTATTTTTTGTTAACTATATTGCGTGCTTATATGAACATGAGTATACATACCTACTCCTAAATATAACCTGTTCAGTCTGTGTAATGCTATTTGCATGAATATTTTCAGGGCTGACCATTGGTCACTGGACAACAAACTGATGTACTCTTCCCTGAGGAAGACCGCCTTCCCTCCCTGACACCAATAGACATGGCAAAATGAACGGAGAAAATCCCATGAGGCTTCAACACTATACAGAGAACTAGAGTGGCATCTTGAGAGCAATCCCTGGATAGCTTTTGACCTGATGAATGCCACCTTTGTATGTGGTGTCACACACATGCCTAGCTTACCGCCTGTGCAGACTCTCTGCGTGCACATGTTATCACTGTCTGGTTTTGGGATATTACTTGGGATCTCATTTGTTGTTTATGTGTCCCTTCCATTACGGTTAGTTCCTCCTCTTCCTCAACAGGGTCCATCTCCAGCACCTCCTATTTGCTCCCCAGATTTTGATCCCATATGAATAAAAAACACAAAAAAATGTATGAAGTTACTGGAAAGCCTGTTGAATATGAGTGGCTTTATTTTTAATTTTAATAACATCATTATGCTTTAAAATCACATTCAGTCTACAGATAAGTTTATAATATTTTAAGTATAATCATCTTTTTGGTATCTGTAACTTCCAGACAAATAGCTTTTGTTAAGTTTTAAATAACTATTTGACAATGTGATAAATATGCAAATTAGAAGCCCTGTCTAAATTTCTTATATATCAACACTCTTGTGCCAGAAATAGATTTGTAGAAAAGAAGAGAGTAGGTTGGCTGCTCAATGTCTTTAAGTTTGCATGCTCTTACTTCAAAGGCACTAGCATGTCAGGTGAGTCTTCCATCTCTAGAGTCTCCATCCGAATTCTGACAAAACCCTACTGTGAATGGGTCTTGCTCTGGCCAGAAGCTGCTGTGTTCTGAAAGATTTGGTAATGTCGAGTATCTCTGGCCTCTTGCTCCTTCCTTGGTGTTGTCTACTGAAAGGTGAAAGAAACCGATCCTTTAAAACATTGCCACAGCCATCCCCATCCGCACCCAGGTCTACACTGTCTCTCTGAGATAATCCTACTACTCTGCCTCAAAGATCAATCCCTTTCCCCAAAAGATTTCCATGAGACTATCCCTTTCCTTTCTAGTCCTCTGTACCCAACTTCATCACTTTTTATAAACTCTATTTCAGATTTAACAGTTAGTTGTATATATGCATGCCAGCTTAATTATTGAAATTTTATCCTCTAGTTTTCTGGGAACTAGAAATGTAATCAGTGGAGGGTGGAACTTTCTTTCCTATAAAAGTTGTCTGGAAACTTCAAGCTTCAGTGCCTACAATTGAGAAAACCCAGGAAGTTTCCCTTGTAGCACTTTTCTAAGAGGCAATTATACCAATGGATAAATTGTCGAAAGAACACTTTTCTGAATGAACCATCTCTGTCTTTCCTCCAAGTAAAAACTTTCCTCCCTTCCTCTTGAGTTATATGAGATTTAGTGCTGTGGTAGGTGATTTGAAAAGAAAATCTTTAAAAGCTTTTTTTTTTTCCCTCTAAAGTGTAAGATAGACAACTAAAAATTTTTAGAAACCTCAGAAAGCTGTTAAAATCATACAATCTAACCTGAATTGCTGTAAATTTTATAAATGACTGAAGAAACAAGCCCATTTAGCTAATTGACTTTTTAGCAGGAGTGTCCATAGGTGAACAGAACATAATGAAGTGGAGTTGACAAATTCAACTAAACAGAGTCTCAGCTGTAGGGCAAGGTGTAGGAAGAATGATCAGGAACTAGAGCACCAGGGTGGTGCCTGACAAGAGCAATGGTGGAGACTGATGAGAATTAGAATTTCACTGTGACAACCACTTCCTCTCAAACTTCATCTGGCTCTCGACAGAGACATATTTAACTGGTAACAAGTATAAGTGGTATGATGAGATCATTTCTATGAAGGCCCAGAGCAGATGTATTTACATTTTCTTTCTTGGTCTTCTCCATCCCACGGATCCCCTTAGTCTCCCTAAAATGTTTAAAATATATTCCGATATATTCTGACATGTGGCTACGTAATATCTTGGAGCCGTAGTGGGTAGAAAACATATAGTTGTCTTTCTATGGTAGGTTTAATTCGCATCATGTGATCATCTCCTGTGGAATCAGTTTCCCAACAAAGGCCATGACTTTATTGTTTTCTAGGGCTGCAAACCACTCCATTGTGTATATGCAGCAGCTTCGTTTTCTGTCTTAAGTTATTGGACACCTAGGTTGTTTCCATCATTTAGCTGCTGGGAACACTGTTGCAATAAAAGTGGTTGTGGTGGGCTTACTCTGAGTCCTTCAGTAGACAGCAGGAGTTCTTCAGCTGCAACACGTGATGGATACAATTTTATTTTATTTATGTGTTTTTAGAAGAAACCTCCATACTGATTTCCATAGAGAAGAGCTGTTGTCTTGATCTCAAGCTGAAATGGGTGAGGTGTGTGAGTATATGGTATTGCAGAGAGGACATCCACTATCCACTCGGAATCTATCCTGGTGGAGAGGGACGAATAGATGTTTCAAGATGGTTTCTAGTCTCCTTGATGTGGGTTAGGTATCAGAATGTTGGCTTTGGTTAAAGCCCTTCAGATCTAGTGCTGATGTTGAAAATTATTTAATACACCTAAGCATTTCAGCTGCCATCTCGGACCTGTAGTTCTGGCTGGCCAAATATAAATGCAGGATCTCCTGTCATCCTCACTGGCTCATTAATTAATTAAAAATGTGTATCAGGACACAGAAAAGTGTCATATATATGTCACATAAATGTACACATATCTGCACAGTTTTATCATGAAAAATACGTGCCAAGACCACCTCAAGGAAAAGACAGAGCAGACAGATCTGGAAGGAAACACTAAGGTTATCCCTCCAATATATACTTAGAACCCAGAATGCTTTTCCATTTCATTTCAGGGTTGACTGAATGATTATATGATGGCCACTTAAGATGGCTTAATCTCTTCCTCTACCTCATGTGTGATGATTTGGCTTAAGCTTTAAAACTTCTGGTTATGTGGTTGCTCTTTCAGGTGAACAGTCCCAGCCCTAAAGGTACCCAAGGATTCCAGAGTGAGCCACTAGTTTAGTATACCTTCAATACCCATCACCTGGGAGGGTGATACTCAAGTTCTGGGAGGTCAGGTGTTCTTTGTAAGAAACCCTGAACACAGACCCAACTCTACTGCACGGCAGGTCTCATTCGCTGTTACAAGGCCCGTGTTCGCCTGTCACCTAAGTCATGTTTCTGTATTCTTTCTTGTACTTTTTTGTTCTGGATAATTTGACAGAAATTAGAAACATTTGGGGATAATAATAGGAGGTTTGCACACATGGGCTAGGCATCTTTGTTATTGACATTCTAAGTGTTTTATTCTGTTTTTCAAGAAGAATCTCTGCTAGAAGCCAACATGGCTTGGTGCCAATCCTAGGCAGAGAAAGGGCTAATACTGCTCTAGCCCATTGTATCCAGAAAACTAATATGCAAGGTTGGATGAGGATTTACCCCCAAACCAAAAACAACTTTATAGTAAAAATTGCCAAATTTTCATAGCAGTTAGAGATATAGCTTCTGTTCTCTCTCTCTCTCTCTCTCTCTCTCTCTCTCTCTCTCTCTCTCTCT